>NC_057805.1:237937314-238026544 GCF_018294505.1 Triticum aestivum
CATATATACTCTATCTATAGGTCTCTCTCGCACACTATGTATGATTCTCTTGTCCAAGCTAAATATCTTGGGTGCACTCATCGTACGCACACAAATTCCTTGGCTCGTTGCCCTTAACTCTCTCACGCACCACTCTGTCATCTCGGAGCTCTTCCCTCTCGCTCTCAAACTCACCATCTCCCTGGGTCACACATACACATTCATATCTCACTCGCACTCGATAGACCCATCTAAAAGTCTATCTATCTCCCTCGTTCTCTCTCCATCTCACACGCACACACACACACAATCTCATGCCTAGCCAAGTATGATGGTCTCTCACTCAATTGTAGGCACACGCAGTCCCCCCTATATGTATATGACTAGCTAATTCTTAGTCTCCATCACAAACATGTGCATGGTCTATCTCGATTTCTCTCGGGAAATCTTTCTATCGCGCACGCACCTCGTCCCTCGATCTCCCACCCATATAGTCCCCTCACGATCTCGAGGGGGTCTCTCTATCACAAACACACCCTCTCTCCCTCCCCATGCATCCATGTTCTCTGTGTGTTCCTCTCGACCTTTGTTACTTGTTTGCCAGACCACTATTGGACATGAGCTATAGGGGTGTCTCTCTCCGTTGCAAACAATCACGCACTAGCTATCTTCGTGTATCTCCTCACCTCGCTTTTCTATCTCGGAGATGCATGCGTGATATGTTTGCATAAGAAACGAACAAACACACACTCTCTCTAATTTATCGTTTGTTGTCCCTTTCTCTTTCACACACATACTCTTTTTGCACACCCACTCATTCTCCTTCACACGCACTTGATCTGTCTCAACTTAGGCACTCTCTTCGGTCCATAGCATATAGATTTATTGAAAAGTCAAACATCACAAAGTTTGACCATGTACGTGGAGAAAAACATTTACATCTAGGACGGCAAACATATACCATTACATTCATCATGAGATGTAGTTTTGTATGATGTATCTTTGGTATGAAGGAAATATGCCCTAGAGGCAATAATAAAGTTATTATTTATTTCCTTATATCATGATAAATGTTTATTATTCATGCTAGAATTGTATTAACCGGAAACATGATACATGTGTGAATACATAGACAAACAGAGTGTCACTAGTATGCCTCTACTTGACTAGCTCGTGGATCAAAGATGGTTATGTTTCCTAGCCATAGAAAAAGAGTTGTCATTTGGTTAACGGGATCAGATCATTAGGAGAATGATGTGATTGACTTGACCCATTCCGTTAGCTTAGCACTTGATCGTTTAGTATATTGCTATTGCTTTCTTCATGACTTATACATGTTCCTATGACTATGAGATTATGCAACTCCCGTTTACCGGAGAGACACTTTGTGTGCTACCAAACGTCACAACGTAACTGGGTGATTATAAAGGTGCTCTACAGGTGTCTCCAAAGGTACTTGTTGGGTTGGCGTATTTCAAGATTAGGATTTGTCACTCCGATTGTCGGAGAGGTACCTCTGGGCCCACTCGGTAATGCACATCACATAAGCCTTGCAAGCATTGCAACTAATGAGTTAGTTGCGGGATGATGTATTACAGAACGAGTAAAGAGACTTGTCGGTAACAAGATTGAACTAGGTATTGAGATACCGACGATCGAATCTCGGGCAAGTAACATACCGATGACAAAGGGAACAACGTATGTTGTTATGCGGTTTGACCGATAAAGATCTTCCTAGAATATGTGGGAGCCAATATGAGCATCTAGGTTCCACTATTGGTTATTGACCGGAGACGTGTCTCGGTCATGTCTACATAGTTCTCGAACCCGTAGGGTCCGCACGCTTAAAGTTCGATGACAGTTATATTATGAGTTTATGTGTTTTGATGTACCGAAGGTTGTTCGGGGTCCCCGATGTGATCACGGACATGACGAGGAGTCTCAAAATGGTCGAGACGTAAAGATCGATATATTGGACAACTATATTCGGATACTGGAATGGTTCCAGGTGAGATCGGGATAATACCGGAGCACCGGGAGGTTATCGGAACCCCCCCGGAGGTATATGGGCCTTAATGGGCTTTAGTGGAAAGGAGAGGAAAGGAGCAAGGGAGGGGGCGCCCCCCCAAGCCCAATCCGAATTGGGAGGGGGCCCGGCCCCCCTTTCCTTCCTCCCTCCTTCCTCTTCCTTCCATCTCCCTCTCCAAATAGGAAAAGGAGGAGTCCTACTCCCGGTGGGAGTAGGACACCCCCCTTGGGCGCGCGTCCTCCCCTTGGTCGGCCCTCTCCTCCCCCTTTATATACGGAGGAGAGGGGCACCCCATAGACACAACAATTGATCTCTTGGATCTTTTAGCCGTGTGTGGTGCCCCTCTCCACCATAGTCCACCTCGATAATATCGTAGCGGTGCTTAGGCGAAGCCCTGCGTCGGTAGAACACCATCATCGTCACCATGCCATCGTGCTGACGGAACTCTCCCTCAAAGCTCAGCTGGATCGGAGTTCGAGGGACGTCATCGAGTTGAACATGTGCAGAACTCGGAGGAGTCGTGCGTTCGGTACTTGATCGGTCGGATCGTGAAGACGTATGACTACATCAACCGCGTTGTGCTAACACTTCCGCTTTCGGTCTACGGGGGTACGTGGACACACTCTCCCCTCTCGTTGCTATGCATCACCATGATCTTGCGTGTGCGTAGGAAAATTTTGAAATTACTACGTTCCCCAACATGGTATTGTAGATATAAATAACCTTTGCGTAAACCTGGTCATAGTTTCCAAAGTTCGACTTCTAAAAAATTTATATGCACTGCATTATCACGCGGATGGAATATCTCTTTACCCCTCTCAGCTATCTGACGCACCACTCAGCCTTATCGGGGCTCCTCTATCTCTCTCAAACTTTGTATCTCCCTGGTTCACACATACACATGTCTCGCTCGCACTACATAGACCCATCTAACACACTCCACCCTTGTTCTCTCTCTATGTGACACGCACCCCCCTAAGTAGCATAATCCATCACTCCATCATAGGCGCACGCACTCCCCCCTAAGTATGATTATCTCTCCCTAGCCATCAGAAACACACGTATTGTCTCCTTCCATCCATACGTCTATCTCGATATCTCTCGGGGTATATTCTATCGCGCACACACCTTGTCACTCAATCTCCCACCCATGTAGTCCCGTCATGATCTCCAGGGGATCTCTCTATGACAAACATACACTCTCTCCTCCCCATGTCTGAATTTTCTCCATACATCTCTATCGTCCTCTCTCCCTTGTTTGTTAGACCCTCTTGGCCACGTGCTAGGGGTCTTTCTCTCTCGGTTGCAAGCAACCACACACTATCTCCTTACCTTGCTTCCGCTATCGAGGATGCATGTGTGATATGTTTGGATAAGACACACACGCTTTTTCTCTACTTTTATCGTGTGTTGTCCATGTCTCTTTCACACACGCACACACACTTTTTTCAGTCACTCTTTCTATTTCACACACTCTCTCCTTAGTTAGGTACTCTCTCACGTCCATCAGCATATGGATGTTTTGAAAAGTCAAACCGCAGAAAAGTTTGACCAGGTATATGTGGAGAAAAACATTTACATCTGGAACGATGTTTAGATTCATCAAAACATGTACTTACTTCATACTATCATTTGTCTTTGGTATTGTAGATATTTGTAATTTCTTTATAAACTTGGTCAAAGTTTCAAAAAAATTACTTTTAAAAAAATGTTGGCACTACATTATCGAATGGACGGAGTAGCTCTTTCTCTCTCTCTGCTATCTCTCACGGGCCTCCCCTCTCACTCGAACTCTCTATACCGACGGATTTTACGGTCACTGTGTCAGTGTATAGCTCCGTATATTGTTTAGTTGACTGGTCAACTAGTCCACATGCTACCTTGTCAGCTCGTGTTCTCTATCTTCGTGTGCTGGCCCATGTGGTAGTGGGTGAAAATAAGTAAACTAGAGGCCCATCTGACACACGGTAAAGTAAACAAAGTTGAAACCACTCGGGGTAGCACCCCGCACGCTAGTAAATTGAGGGCACACTTCTTTCGCGTGAAGGACGCACTCGCGCACAATTCACCACTTGAAAGGATCGAGAAGAGGTGTCTAGAGGGGGGGTGATTAGACCCTCAACAAAGAAAAGTAGAAGTTTTTAGTTTCTTCAAGTTAAGGTGGAGTTTTAGCACAAGTTTAAACATTCACAATACATTTCAAGCAAGCATGGAAAGAGTATATGAGTAGCGGAAAGTAAAGCTTGCAAGTTGCGAGAATGTAAAGGGATGGGATTGGAGTATGCAAACACAATGTAGATGCGGAGATTTTTCCCGTGGTTCCGATAGGTGGTGCTATCGTACATCCAGGTTGGAGGAGACTTCAACCCACGAAGGGTAATGGTTGCGCGAGTCCACGGAGGGTTCCACCCATGAAGGGTCCGTGAAGCAACCTTGTCTATCCCACCATGGCCATCGCCCACGAAGGACTTGCCTGTAACACCCCCAGTGTCATGCTACAGTAACCCTCTTTGATTAAGACTAATCATTTGGCTAAAGAATGTTAATCACCTTTGTTCAATATCTCTTTTCAAATCCCATCTGAATTCTAATTCAAATCATAAGTGAAATTTGAGTTGCACAAAAGTTGCTGGAAAAATGTTCATCATTTAGCAAATATTCCAATACAATTTGATGTAAAGAAAACAACATCACACTTATGCTAAAATGGACACTAACATTTATAACAGTGCCATTCCAGCAATTTAAAATGCAAATTCATTTATGAAAATTCTAAATGAATCTAAACCTCTCCCAAAAATAATTGAGGCAGTGCCTAAAAATGCACTGGACTTTTATGATCCAGTTCCACATTTTTCCTAAATCATTAGGGTCCCCACATAAATCATTTTCCTTCTCTGGTAATTAAATAAAAGGAAAATGAAAAGGCTAAATAGAATAAAGCCCCCGCCCCATTTTGCACTTGGGCCTCAAGTGCACAGGGCACGCCCGACTGGCCGGTCATCCCCTTTTCCTATTCACCGGGCACGCCCGACCGTGCCCAGGGTCGCCACCGGACCCCCCTCCCCATCGAGGATAAGGGCGCCACGGCCCCCTCTCGGCCTCGTCTGATCCCCCTCCTCCCCCCGCAGATATTTCTCCTCCCTCCCTCTGCACTGTTTGTCTGACTGAACAGCGCACGCCCGCGCCCGGTGGTCGCCGCCTGACCACCTCGCCGGCTCCGCCTGGAGATAACGCCGCGACACCTCGGCCCTCCCCCCACCTACCACCACTCCCACTCGCGCCCCTGCTGCTCCCACGCTCTCTCCCTCTCTTTCCCCCCACGAGCCCGAGGGCACCTGTCGCGGCGCCTCATCGTTGACGTGGCTACCGACCACCCCGAGCTATGCTTCTGTGTACAGGATGAGCGCCATCATCGTCTTCTTCAACTACGGGCACGGGTTCGAGCAGCCTCATGCCACACCGTCGCCATCGCGCTCTTCTTCAACCTCGGATCCGTCGGACGCCCGTCTTCGATTGCTTCGCCGTCAAGCCTTCCCCGACCTCTCCTTCACCTACGTTAGACTCGTCATGAGCTCCTCTCCTTTTCCCCTCGACTCTCCCACTCACGGTCGTCCTCTAGCTAGTTTTCCCGCCGTAGCCGAAGCTCCCCGTCGCCAGCTTAGACGCCGCCATGGCTTGAGCTAACAAAGCTCTCGTTCGAGCGCGCCACTGTGTTCGGTAGGTCACCAGCAACGTGTAGCAGTTACCCATTCATCCACACGAGCACCCTAGTGATTAACTCATCGGAGTCGTGCTCCAGCCGCCGCCAAACCTCACTCCCGCGCTTGATTCCGGCAACCCCCAGGCCTTCCGCGACCTCCCCTAGATGCGCGCGGCTGCGGTGTACCTTCTGCTACCCTCGTCCGCTCCTACGCGCGCTCATCTGCGACATGCCTTGCTCCGGCTGCGCCTGGCCGAGCCCCTCACACGCCCGCCCGCGCTTTCGCAGCACCCGCTGACCCCGCGTACGCGTGCGTGTGTGCTGTGGAGTGCTCTACTGCTCCTGTGCCATTGCTTAGCCGCTCCTTCTGCTGATGCTTTGTTGCTGCTCTGCTCGTAGCTGCTGCCGCTGCCTACTGCTGCTTCTACTACCGCCGCTCGCACCGCCCGCCTACGCCATTGCCGCCCGCATTCGCCAGCGCCCTCCACTGCGCCTAGTCGCGCCTCCGCGTGTGTGCCGCATCGCCCTAGCTCCGCCGCCTAGCGCCACTCCCTGCTCCGTGCCCGCCACCGGCCGCCGCTGGGCGCCACCGGTGCCGTGCCCTCCTGTGCCCCGTCCGCTGGTGCTACCGACTTGGCCGTGGCGATGGCTGCTGCCATGCGTGCGCACGGGCAAGCCCGCCTCTGGTGGCCGGCCCCTACCTAATTAGTAGTAGTTAGATTAGGATTAAAAGTTAATGTGAAGTTAGTATAATAGTAGATGACATGTAGGACCCAATGTTAGATTAAAATAAATAGATCAAATTAAAATACCCGAGGAGTTCATGACAATTGGACCCCGCTGGCACTGTTCATCAGTGGACCAGTCCATGTTGACTGGGTCAAATAGCCTTTCCTGGCCCCACCTGTCATCCACTGTGGCTAGCCCACACTGGGTATAAAAAGTATTGCACCGTTTATTTTCGAATTATTAATAATTCCAGAACTCCAGAAATTGATTAAAACTTTGAAAATTAATATAAAATAAACCGTAACTCGGATGAAAATACTTTGTACATGAAAGTTGCTCAGAACGACGAGACGAATATGTATACACTGTAGGTTCGTCTACCACACATCCCTTGCATAGTGAACATGCAACCTCCCCCCTCCGGTTCGACTGTCCGAAAATGCCAAACATCGGGGATACTTTCTCGGATGTTTCCCCCCTTCACCGGTATCACCTCCTACTGCGTTAGGTCAACTCTAGCACCGTGTATTGCCATGTTACACTTTGTGATGCTTTGATTGCTCTGTTATTTATTATGTTTCCCCTCCTTTACTTCTTTCCGGTAGACCCCGAGGCTGCCGGTGACCTCCAGTTCGACTACGGTGTTGACGATCCGTCCCTCTTGCCAGAGCAACCAGGCAAGCCCCCCCCCCTTGATCATCCCGATATCGCCCATTCCATTCTCTCCTGCTTGCACTAGATTTTGCTACTATAATTGTTTGCTCCTATTCTGATGCATAGCCTGCTTTTGTATCTGTTGTTGTACCTTACCTGCTTATCCTAAACTACTTAGTATAGGTTGGTTAGTGATCCATCAGTGACTCCCACCTTGTCCTTGTTGCCCCTGATTCATCATCGAAGACCCGATCAACGGGATCGAAGACCAGGCCCCGGCACCGCACATCACTTTCCCCTTAGTTGCTCGACACTACTAGGTTACTATCGAATGCCGAGGGTGAGACCTCATCAGCACTTCTGATGTTAACCCTGTAGTGTAGCTATTCGGCCGTGGTCATCGAGGGTGATTCCGCCTTAACCACTTCCAACCCCTCAAGTGTGAACCTCGAGGGTGGATCCTCTTACGTTCACCTTGATGATTACATCGAGTGGAATCCGTCAAGGGTGATTCCTCAGGTTTTCCCCTTGGTGTTAGACACACGGTTACTATGGTGACTATGACTTTACACTGAACCATGTTACTAAAGACGGGTTGGCCCTAAGGGGTACCCGCGCGAGCATATTTGCGAGTGATGAGGAGTCGGGTTGACCTGGAGGGTGCCCGCGAGATGCTAATCCACTATGCTTGTTACCGCGCGTTCCTAATCCACTACGATTTGGATATTTGATCCGAGGGGCCTCTGACCTGATAGCACTAACCATCACATGGGCATAGTATGGGCGTTCTGCGTCGTATGCATCAGCCGAAGCTTAATAGACGTCAGCGACTGAGCGGCGCGCGCCGGGTTGGACTACGTAAGCACCTGCCTTTTTGAAGGAGGTAGCTAGGTCTGCTCACCGGCCGCCCTCGCAACGTGCAGGAGTTCCCGGGGCGATGGCCCATGACCCAGGAAAGTGTGTCCGGCCAGAGTTAATCGAGCGTGGTGGGTAAGTTGGTGCACCCCTGCAAGGAAGAAAACATCTATCGATAGCCTGTCCTACGGTAACGGACACTTGGAGTTGTATCCCGATCGATACAACTAGAATTGGATACTTGAGATGAGACATGGATATGAGAAATGGATAGTATGGCTTTGGGATTGCTTTCTCGCACGGAGTCGAGAAAGGATCTCTGGACGAGGTTGATAACACTACTACTACTTTACTTTATGCTACTCTACTCCCTCCTGTTGCTGCAAGATGGTGGTTTCCAGAAGATGCTAGTCTTTGATATGACTAGGTTCTCCCCTCTATTCTGGCATTTTTGCAGCCCAGTCCACATATACAACCTTCCTTTGATAATGTTGCATATGTAGTGTAGATCCTTGCTTGCGACTACTTTGGATGAGTACTCACGGTTGCTTTGCTCCCCCTTTTCCCCCTTTCTTCTTCTTTCTGGTTGATGCAACCAGATGTCGAAGCCCAGGAGCCAGATGCCACCGTCGATGCCTACTACTACGTGGAGACCGCCGACGATCAGGAGTAGTTAGGAGGCTCCCAGGCAAGAGGCCTTGCCTTTTCGATCCATGCTACTTTTGTGCTAGCCTTCTTAAGGCAGACATGTCTAACTTATGTCTGTACTCAGATATTTTTGCTTCCGCTGACTCTTGTGTATTCGAGCCATCAAGGCCCCTGGCTTGTAATATAAAGCTTGTATTATTTTAATTTGTGTCTAGAGTTGTGTTGTGATATCTTCCCGTGAGTCCTTGATCTTGATCGTACACATTTGCGTGTATGATTAGTGTACGATTGAATCGAGGGCATCACATTGCCTCACTAGGGTAGATCTTCACGAAGTAGGCGATCTCCTTGCCCGTACAAACTCCTTGGTTCAACTCCACAATCTTGACGGAGGCTCCCAAGTGACACCTAACCATCTAGGAGACACCACTCTCCAAAAGGTACTAGACGGTGTGTTGATGATGAACTCCTTGCTCTTGTGCTTCAAATGATAGTCCCCCCAACAATCAAATCTCTCTCATAGATTTGGATTTTGTGGAAAGATGATTTGAGTGGAAAGCAACTTAGAGAAGGCTAGATATCAAGATTCTTGTGGTTGGAATGGAATATCTTGGTCTCAACACATGAGTAGGTGGTTCCCTCTCAGAAAATGTATGCTGGAAGTCTAGGCACGTTCTGATGGCTCTCTCTACGAATGAAGAGGGGGTGGAGTGGTATATATAGCCTCCAAACAAAATCTAACTGTTACACACAATTTACCAAACTCGATGGGACAGAATCAGAAAACTCGGTCAGAGCGATTCAGTTCATAATGTAACTGTTAGGCATTTCGGTGGGACCGATATGATCAACTCGGTGGGACCGATGTGCTAGGGTTAGGGTAAAACCTCATCTCGGTTTGACCGATTACACAAACTCGGTGGGACCGATTTTGGTAATAAGCTAACTAGAGAGTTGGTCAAGCAAACTCGGTGAGACCAATTACAAATCTCGGTAGGACCGAAATTATTGCAACAGGCACCAGAGAGTTTGCAAACTCATCTCGGTGAGACCGGGATCCCATCGGTGAGACCGAACTGACTAGGGTTTCTGGAAGTGGCAATGTCAAGTGAACTCGGTGGCGCCAGATAGATCAAATCGGTACGGCCGAGTTTGACTTTTGGTTTGGGACATATGTGGATATGAGAATGTGGTAGAGGGCATTTGGAGCATATCACTAAGCATTTTGATCAAGCAAGGCATTAAGCAACACCTCATCCCCTTTTAATAGTATTAGTTTTTCCTATGGACTCAATGTGATCTTGAATCACTAAAATGAAAATGTAGAGTCTTGAGCTTTTGAGCTTTTACCAATGTTCTATCCTTAGCATCTAGAAGGCGTTCCACATCCTCTTGTGCATGCCACTCCATTTGTTGAACATCTGAAATATACTGGATAAAAGTATTAGTCCAACAAGGGACATGTTGACAATAATTACCAAAATCACCCAGGGAGCACTTGTGCTTTCAATCTCCCCCTTTTTGGTAATTGATGGCAGCATACATCAAAGCTTTAGATAAAGATATACAGAATAGCAAGTAAAGCTTTGGGAAGACATGTAACATGCATAGGCTCCCCCTACATGTATGCAATCATGTAAATATAGAATATAAGAGCATGTGAATGGATAAACATGACAGAGCAAGCAATGAGCTACATGTATCTTGGCTATATGCATGAGAGCAAATGATATGAATATAGGAAATGTACCTTCATGTTCATGAGTCCTTCTTGCAAACAATATGTACATCAGCAAGAGATCATCATGCACATGAATTTGATGCATATACTTACCTTGTGGTCTTGAGTTGGCTTTGGAAGAGATGAACCTGAGTAAACAATGTTAGAAACAGAGATACATCTACTAGACAGAGCAATAACTGCAAACCACAAGAGTACCAAGTTGGGATGACATATAGTGAGTGAGTACAAGGTACTCCTATTGGATACAGACATGTCCCCAAAGGTAAAAGATATGCAATGAATTCAAGATTTCCTTCCCTTAGATGTCCTTCTCCCCCTGAATATAGGGAAAAGAAAATAAGAGCAAAAAAGATCAGAGCACAAAAACATAACACAAACTAACATGTCTTTCCCCTCTTAAAGACATATGATTCTCTCCTCTTGAATACCAAGCATCTGGGGTCTCTGGGGTCTCTCTCTCCATTTGATGTGATCAAGCATTCTCCCCCTTTGAAGTACTCTCCCCCTTTTGAAGTGATTAAGCTTTGATGTGATCTCTCTCTCCCCCTTTGACATCAATTTCCAAGAAGGATCTTCTGGAGTGTGAGTCAAGATAGGTTTGGTCCCTGAGTCATAGAGCAAAGTAGCATATAGAATGTGATGCTGGCAGAGGACAAGAATCATTGAGTGGAGCTGGAACAGATATGCAGAATGCAAATGGCAAACTGTCTTCTCAGCATTGAAATCGGTAACACCGAGTTGTTTTCTTCGGTGGCACCAAAATGGTTCGGTTTGACCGAAAGTGGTAATCCAGTGTGTCCGAGTTCAACACAGAGACAACTAGGCAAATAGGATCTCACAAAGATTTGCAAGGAATTAACTGAAGGATTTGCAATGAATTGGATGCAGGAAATGCAGAACAAATCAAGGAAAAGAGAAGAAATCTAGATGAAGTTTTTTTGATTTAAGAAGGGAAACAAATATGCAAGAGACAAATGCAAGAACGCAGAGAAACACTAGAGAACTTCAACTAGAATTGGTCGGCGACAAAGTCACCTATGTTAGAGTATATTGACTAAGGAGTCAAGTGAGAACACTTGATCATAGGTCATACTCATTGTTTAAGCTCAAAATGGGGTTACCATTTTTTGTTTAAGCATTTTGAGGTATTCACATCTTGTTGAGCTGCTTTGACCCATGACTTAGGGTAAAGCTTCTCTAAGATGGAATGACATACCTCGGGTGGTGGTGTTGAACTTGATCATGTAGTTGAACTTGTGTGGAATGCTCAAGGTTGATGTAGCTTATCAATGGTTGGGAGCACCACTTGTAGTTTGAGTTCACCTACCTACATGGGTTAGACTTTCATGGAAGAGCACTTGTGTATCCTGAATGACAATCATGAAATTTGATATATAGAATTTGCCAAACGATATATTGAAGGATTTTATGCTTCCTTGTCTTCAATCACCATAATGTAGAGACTTGGTGATGTAGAGGTTGCTCAAGATGTGAGTGAGTTGCAATCTCATAGATTTAGATTCACCCAAGTACCTACAAGGGTTAGATAGCATGCAAGGGTGCAAATATATCCAAGACATATGATCATCATCATAAGAGAAATATCAAGGATTAGTCAAAGGCTCATGCCTTGCATGTATCCAAATGGATTTTCTACTCCAAGTTTGAAGCATCAATGATGTTCAATTCACCTCTCAAATGGCAAAATACTTTCTCATCAAGCGGTTTGGTGAATATATCCGCCAATTTCTTATCGGTACGAACATGCTTAAGATCAATGTCCCCTTAAGCAACATGATCTCGAATGAAATGATGACGAACTTCAATATGCTTAGTTCGAGAATGTTGCATGGGATTATGAGCAATCTTAATAGCACTTTCATTGTCACAAAGCAATGGAACATGTTTCACATACATCCCATAATCCGTAAGAGTTTGGGTCATCCAAAGTAATTGAGCACAACCTGAACCGGCGGCAATGTTTTCCGCTTCGGCAGTGGATGAGGATACCGAGTTTTGTTTCTTGGAGGACCAAGACACAAGAGATCTACCAAGAAATTGACAAGTACCCAAAGTGGACTTTCTACCAACCTTGTCTCCAGCATAGTCCGAATTGGAGTAGCCGACAAGATCAAAAGAAGACCTCTTAGGATACCAAATGCCAAAATTTGGTGTGTGAATTAAGTATCTCACTATCCTTTTCCCAGCCTTAAGATGACATTCTTTGGGGCCGCTTGATATAGTGCACACATGCACCCACTTAGCATAATATCAGGACGGGAGGCACATAGATATAACAATGAACCAATCATAGAACGATAAACCTTTTGGTCAACCGATTTTCCATCCTTAGTCAAGTCAAGATGTCCACTAGTAGGCATGGGTGTTTTCATACCTTTGCTTTCTTGCATGTTGAACTTCTTGAATAAGTCCTTGGTGTACTTTGTTTGAGAAACAAAGGTGCCCTCCTTAGTTTGCTTGATTTGCAAACCAAGGAAGACCTTGAGTTCACACATCATAGACATCTCAAACTTCTTCGACATTAGCTTCCCAAACTTTTCACTAAAATGAGGGTTAGTCGAACCAAATATGATATCATCAACATAAATTTGGCACACAAATAATTCACCATTAACCCTTTTAGTAAAGAACCAATCTTTCCAATTTCAAAGCCTTTCTCAATAAGGAACTTGGTCAAGCATTTATACCGCGCTCTAGGAGCTTGTTTAAGACCATAAAGAGCTTTGTGAAGTTTGTAAACATGGTCAGGTTTCTTAGGATTAACGAATCCGGGAGGTTGTTTAACATAAACTTCCTCCTCAGTTTCACCATTTAGAAAAGCACCTTTAATGTCCATTTGGTATAAGGTGATATCATGGTGATTAGCATAGGCAAGTAAGATGCGGATGGACTCAAGTCTAGAACCGGGGGCGTGTGTCTCACCATAGTCCATACCTTCGACTTGAGTGTAGCCTTGGGCCACGAGACGTGCTTTGTTGCGAATGACTTGTCCATCAACACCCATTTGGTACCGATGATGTTGTGGTTGTTGTCGGGCTTCTCGACCAATGTCCACTCTTGGTTTCTCTCAAAGTTGTGTAGCTCTTCGTGCATGGCATTTATCCAATCCGGATCTTCCAATGCTTCTTCAACCTTCATAGGTTCAATGCTAGAGATGAATGAATAATGTTCACAAAAACTAACCAGACGAGTTTTAGAGCGAGTGATTCTCCCGGTTTGGATATCATTGAAGATTTGTTTGACGGGATGGTCTCCTGAGACTCTTGCTCGAACTCCGGTCATGTGATCGGTGCATCCACTATCAAGGACCCATTCCTTTCCTCCAGCCATGTAGCCGCGAAGATTAGCCATAAGACCAAAGTGTCTCATAGACTCATCGAGATCAAAGGCACTATCATCATCCTCATCATAGTATCCATGTTCAACATCGTCTTGTGATGGATCAATTCCTAGAGAGAGTGATTCATTAGATAAATGATCATCACAATTATCATCTTTATGAATTCTAATGGCTTCGGAGATGATATTGCCAATGATTCCAACATCTCCTTTGGCACACATGAGGTTAGTAAGCTCAAATAGACAATCACCAAACTTAGGGTCATTGGAATTCATCTTACTCAAGGCAATAGAATTATGAAGAATTTCATCTAAGTTTTGCAAGGAATAGTTTGGAAATCGTTCCTCAAGAAATCTCCATATAGTGTAGGCATAACCAAGAGTAGGCAAGCAACCAAGCAAATTTCTAGGCAACCCTTCAGTAATAAGATTAACAGTTATAAGGTTGCGAATCATGTCTATAGACTAATCAAGGGTAGGTTGCAAAGGATCAACATGAGGTGCACAAGGGCTAGTAATGTACTTGTTCAAATGATATTCATTGAAAATCTCAAGCATCACAATTTTCCACTCATGAAAGAACTCACCATCAAGTATAGGTACTCTATGTCTAAGACTCCCCGACGTAGACTCATCCATCTTCCTCCAATGGTGATTAAACCAATGCAATGGAGACCAATGCTCTGATAACAATTGAAAGGATCGAGAAGAGGTGTCTAGAGGGGGTGATTAGACCCTCAACAAAGAAAAGTAGCAGTTTTAAGTTTCTTCAAGTTAAGGTGGAGTTTTAGCACAAGTTTAAACATTCACAATACATTTCAAGAAAGCATGTCAAGAGTTTTTGAGCAGCGGAAAGTAAAGCATGCAAGTTGCAACTATGTAAAGGGATGGGATTGGAGTATGCAAACCCAATGTAGACGCGGAGATTTTTTTCCCGTGGTTCCGATAGGTGGTGCTATCATCGTACATCCACGTAGATGGAGACTTCAACCCATGAAGGGTAATGGTTGCGTGAGTCCACGGAGGGCTCCACCCACGAAGGATCCACGAAGAAGCAACCTTGTCTATCCCACCATGGCCATCGCCCATGAAGGACTTGCCTCACTAGGGTAGATCTTCACGAAGTAGGCAATCTCCTTGCCCGTACAAACTCCTTGGTTCAACTCCACAATCTTGACGGAGGCTCCCAAGTGAAACCTAACCAATCTAGGAGACACCACTCTCCAAAAGGTAATAGATGGTGTGTTGATGATGAACTCCTTGCTCTTGTGCTTCAAATGATAGTCTCCCCAACACTCAACTCTCTCTCACAGATTTGGATTTGGTGGAAATATGATTTGAGTGGAAAGCAACTTGGGGAAGGCTAGAGATCAAGATTCTTGTGGTTGGAATGGAATATCTTGGTCTCAACACATGAGTAGGTGGTTCTCCCTCAGAAAATGTATGATGGAAGTGTAGGCACTTTCTGATGGCTCTCTCTATGAATGAAGATGGGGTGGAGGGGTATATATAGCCTCCACACAAAATCTAACCGTTACACACAATTTACCAAACTCGGTGGGACCAAATCAGAAAACTCGGTCAGACCGATTCGGTTCATAATGTGACCGTTATGCATTTCGGTGGGACCGATATGATCAACTCGGTGGGACCGATGTGCTAGGGTTAGGGTAAAACCTCATCTTGGTTTGACCGATTACACAAACTTGGTGGGGCCAATTATGGTAATAAGCTAACCAGAGAGTTGGTCAAGCAAACTCGATGAGACCAATTACAAATCTCGGTATGGCCGAAATTATTGCAACAGGAACCAGAGAGTTTGCAAGCCCATCTCGGTGAGACTGGGATCCCATCGGTGAGATCGAACTGACTAGGGTTTCTGGCAGTGGCTATATCAAGTGAACTCGGTGGCGCCAGATAGATCAAATCGGTAGGGCCGAGTTTGACTTTTGGTTTGGGACATATGAGGATATGAGAAAGTGGTTGACGGATTTTGGAGCATATCACTAAGCATTTTGAGCAAGCAAGCCATTAAGCAACATGTCATCCCCTTCTAATAGTATTGGTTTTTCCTAAGGACTCAATGTGATCTTGGATCACTAAAATGAAAATGTAGAGTCTTGAGCTTTTGAGCTTTTCCCAATCTTATGTCCTTAGCATTTCAAAGGGGTTCCACATCCTCTTGTCCACGCCACTCCATTTATTGAACTCATCTAAAATATACTGGATAAAAGTATTAGTCCAACAAGGGATATGTTGACATTAATTACCAAAATCACCGAGGGAGCACTTGTGCTTTCACCACTGCGCGGCGGCATGCACAAAAGGACGCACTTGCGCACACCCAACAGGCCAGCACACAACACACACCAGCACACGTGTACACTAGCGTCGCCGCCGGATGAGATGGACGGCGAGGCAGCCACCAAGCAGAGGCGGCTCGAGCCAAAACCATAGCCGGCAAGCCTTGACTTCATCAGCAGCCTCCCCGACGACATGCTACCCATCATCATCGGTCTCCTCCCCACCAAACCTGCCGTGCGGACCGCCCTGCTCTCCCGGCGGTGGCGCCCCCTCTGGCGTCGCGTTCCCCTCAACCTCACCGTTGACAGTTGCCTCTATGATGGGGATTGCAATGGCATGGTTGTACTCTCCTAGATTCTTTCATCGCACCCTGGGCCAGCCAGACGCCTTGACATCCGCATGTTCAGTACCAACTGCAAGGTCCAAGCCAAGTTCGACGAGTGGTTCTTATCCCCCGCCCTAGATCACCTCGAGGAGCTCAGCTTTGAAGTTCGACGATGTCGCTCTCTGCCGACGTCCGCGCTCCACCTCACACCAACGCTGCGCTGTGCTAGCTTCAGCTCCTGCTATCTTCCCCTGATTAATGTCGCGCCCGCCCTTCTTCTCCCTCAACTCAAGCACCTCGACATCTTCGATGTTGGCATCTCGAAGAATTCTATGGAGCACTTGCTGTGCAGCTGTACTGCGCTCGAGTACCTTCGTCTTGAGCAGATCCACGGGTTCGTTAGCCTCCACATCGCCTCGATGAATCTCTGATGGATTTATGTGTCTTGCTGGCCTCGCAACAAGACATCAATTGGGAAGAGATCACTCTAGCTGTTCCACATTATGGTCATTGAGAATGCGCCTTTCCTTGAGAGATTTCTTGTATCTGATCTAGAAGGTCCAACAAAATTCAGGGTCATTGACGCGCCTAAATTGACAACGTTGGTGTACTTGTCTGCCAAATTCTCCGAACTCTTTATTGGATCCCTAATCGTTCAGGTACATCACTCATCTTCTTCTTCGTCTTGTTGAAATTCACATTTTTAAAATTCTTCTTGATGTATTTACGACTGTCATCCAAAAAATGATTCCCACAAGCTTGACCCAGTCTGTGCGCACAGTGAAGATCTTGGCAATAAAATCTATTGGCCCCAATCTGGATCAAGTTGTTGGATTCCTTACATGCTTTCCGTGCACGGAGAAGCTACTCATCGAGGTGAAACTTCTTTCCTATTAGTAAACGGTAATCACAACGTAGCTCAATTTTTTTCGTAATTTTCCCAAATTATGATGACAAGTGTAATGTTCAAAACTGCATCTATGCACTGCACCGAAAGATATGTTTTTAGTATTTTTTTCTCACGTGATCACCTGCATCGTTTTCTTGTTGTACTACTATAGTAGCCTAGGCTAGTCATAGTGGAAAGTAACTTAGACTAGTAACTCTATGGTTACCCTAAGAGCAAGTACTACCTCCGTCCTAGTTTACTCTTCCTATTTTGTAGTATCAAAATTTGACCATAGATTTAACTGACAAAATGTTAATGCATGTCACTAAAAATTGTATCGTTGGATTTGTATTTGAACATAATTTCAAATGCTATAATTTTTGGTGACATGCATTGGCATTTTCTTTGGTAAATCTATGGTCAAAATTTTACACTAAATACGAGGTAGTACAAAAGTGGGCTATAACGGACCTCCACTATGTAAGACAAAACACATGCCAAATTCACTTGTGATGCATTCGGCATCGATGCCCCTCCACTTCTCACCTAGTGCCCCAATCTGGATCACCTACTTTGCTCTGGTGCCAAATTAACTCACGCAATGAAAAAACACTTGTCTGGGAGAGCGAGAGGACTGAGGCAATAAAAAAACACTTGTTTGGGAGAGTAAGAGGCCGGTGTAGTTGGTTTGGTTGATTTGTTTATACATGTGGGTCTGTGTGCACAGCGGTGCCAACTCTCTCACATTATGAGAGCGGTGCCAAAATATTTTGATTTGACATCGATGCGTATTATGTGGCATACTTTTGAGAAATATGGCATCGGCCACATAGTGGAAGGCAACGAATGCCCAAGCTCGTCATGTGCTCCTAGGTAAATGAGAGGAAAGAGAAAGAGAGAGAAAGAGTGAAAAAATATCATTAGCCAGCCAACCCTATCGTATGAGCGAATGATATTGGTACCTCTTGATGACAGGGCAATCTTATACATCCAGCTGCTCTAATATGTTCTCTTCTTTTGCAGATAAAAAAGACCCGAAAGTGAAAATGTGCTGCACTATAACAATCTCATTGAATGCCTTGATCTCCATCTTACAGAAATTGATTTGATCGACTACCGAGGCAGCACATCTGAGATTAAATGCCAGGTTCTTTGTTCTGGAGGCAAGTGTGCTCAAGGTAATGAGGTTTGGCGTTCTCTGGCGCAACAATGAATGGCGTGCTGATCACCGCAAGCGTCTAAGCCTAAATGACAAAGTCTCCGCAGAAGCTGAATTTGTTTTTGAAACATCAAGTGCCCAGAGACTCGAAAATTTATTTACCCCTTAGTGACATGTCAGGGCGATGGATTTTAGTTTGTACGATAATGCTACATCCATCTAAAGTAACGAAAGTTCTTACGTAAACTTCCTAGTAACTCCCTCTTCGTAGGTGCAACATTACTCCTAACATTTGTAATATCAGTTTGAAACTTGTAATATTCCCGTATCCTCTTCCTGTCTTTTCGAAATTCTGTGAATCAAACAGGTCCTGAGTTGGTGACGATGTTGTGTCTGCCATCTTTCACCAATTGCCGTCGGATCTAGATCTGACGCATACAAACCAAACATCTGCAGTTCTGCAAAAAGATGCCCACACTTGTTCCCTATTTACAAACAACTCCTTGTCTCTCACAATCAGCCTTATCTCCTCCCCACCACATCTAGCAGACCATGGAAAAATCTGGCATGATGGCTGCTGCCGGCGCCGTCCACCCCCAATCTTGGAGTTCCATGCAATTCATGGGCATCTATGCACGGGGAATTATGTCGAACACGGCTAGTTGTAAGCAGGCTAGCTCTACAGCCATGATGATAGTGACTGCAGACGGTGAGGCTGACTATGGTATGCCGAACACGGCGCCTACACTCAGGTGTCATATCTAGTGCAGGGTCTTCTCACTTCACTGTGAGGAGCAGCACGTAATAATTTGACCAACGGGTAGTACATTACTACTACATTGGTACTACTACTAGTAGTACTAGCACCATCGTCTGGATGTAGTAGTACTACCACGTCCATCTGGATTTAGTATTTACTAGCAATATTTAGTAATGCATGTCACAAAAAATGTACTACTCCCTCTGTAAATAAATACATGGTGTATTGTTTTATTCCTTCTGGTAGATGGCTCAAATCTGAAGTCTCATCAATCAGACTACTATTGTACTCACCAAGCGCTCAGCTTGCTAAGCTACCAGCAAAAAATTGTAATCAAAGACTACTATTGTACCCCCTCCGTACTGGTGCATTAGTCATGTTACAAAAACCAAATAGTAATCCCAAAACTTTTAGGCGCGGTGCATTAACTACCCACCTCGTTCCCTGTTTTTTGCCACGAAAAAAGAAATCACCCAATACGAGACGTGGGGTGCGTATGCATCCAATAACTTCAGACTATTCCCTCCATCTAGGTGTATAAGTCATCTTAGAGCAAGTGAAAAAGAGGAGTGGGCTCTCATGCAAGAGCCTAGCTATATGCGAATTCCTAGGCCGATACAATAAATATGAAGAAAGAGAGAGAGAGCATGAGAAAAAGTAGTACTCTTATAGCTAACCTTATTGTATAAGTGGCTTCATGTGATCGCTCTATATGACATGGCAACATCATATAGCCAACAGTTGGCTATACTATTAACCATGCTCTTAGGTTGTGCACCGTGACCAAGACGAAGGGGAAAGCGAGAGAACTTAATGTCTTTTTGCTAATTAATAGCATTACATGCAATGAACTAACCACTGCATGTTATGTTTGGTAGTCTCAAGTCACTGAAAGCATGCACGACCCACATCTCTTGTTGGTTGATATGTCACGATATAAAAACAAGGAGGGGGTTAATGTACTGTGCCTAAGTGTTTTGGGATTATTTGGTTTTCGTAAGGTGACTAGCACAACATTTTTGGTTACATGCATTAACATTTTATTAGTTAAATCAAAGGTCAAAACTTGGCACCAAATGCAAAGGGGACCAATAAACCAGTAAACATCCAAGTTCTCTCGTTTGGCCCCGACTAGAGGTCTGGTGAGATGACTATACTGCACCGGCACGGAAGGGGACACACCTTCATTGACTTACTGCACCTGCCTTTGGGTGTATGACACGTTGGCCCAACAGGTGGCTAGACAGGTGGAGGCAGGTGTAGTTAAGGCACCGCAGCTCAGTCCCACAGGGACGCAGCTTCATTGACTTACTACACCTGCCTTTGGTGTATGACAGGTGGGCCCAACTGGTGGCTGGCCCAGCTGTCACATAGCCAAAGAAAGGTGCAGTAGAGGGCCGAGGAGTACATGGCCGACAGACACGTGCATGCAATGCAGTCTGCACTTCTCATATAAAGGCTCGCTGCCAGTCCAATCGACAAAATCCTACGCACCTATGCACCATAACCAAAGGGCAAGAGTGATCACTCCAATCGCAAGATCAGCTGACTCGAAGCTAGACCCATGGAGGTGATGAGAGCGAGCATTAGCCGGCTATGCTAGATGGTCCACGACGCCGGCCTGCAGCCCAGCACCGAGGAACGTCTCCAGATCGTGCTTGAGGCCGCCAGGGCGAGAGGCCGCTTGGACGACATCTTCGTCTCCTTGTTCAATGAGGTCCTCGTCGGCTTCCTCGATAAGTTCACCATCATCAAGAAGCTCGCGGATGACCTTGACGTACGCCTCCAGCCCACGCGCCCAGGCTCTGCGATGCCCTCCACCCTCAACGGACTCTACGGTGACAACCTCTTTGACGCAATGGTGGCCCTATGACTGCCCGCCGTCGCGCCGGACAATCTTCACCTCGAGGTCGCGCTCCCCGCCCAGCGCCTGGTGCAGCAAGCCATCGTCGACATAATCACCCACGTCTACACGCAAATCGTCCACAAGGACTACTACGTGCCAGAGGAGGACGGTAGGTCGCTGGCCTTCTTGGACCGCAGGGCAACCTTGGACGGCATTGTTCATGTAAGTGCATCTAGTGCCCCTTAGTGATTTTGGTTTATTGAAGACTTATAGGTTAAGGTACTAATGCGTTTGTGAGTGCACACAGGTCTATAAGTCTATGAGGAGTTTGATATTTACAGAGAATGTCGACCCCTAAAAATGAATGTCTTCAATTGAAGACTTTGGCTTTCTGAAGACATTGAAAGTGAATAAATAGGTGTGATCCTGAAGACTTGATATTTATGCGAGGAACATGAAGCGTGAAAACTTTTGTTTTCGTAGTTTCGTTTTCTCTTTCTTGAGTCATAGGAAACACCGTACTGTTAAAGGGGGTCGAGGTAAAACTAAGGAAAAGTTTCCAAGTGATGCTCATCTCAAAATCCTACAGCTACCAATCCCTTCGAGTGAAGCCATTGGAGATCTCATACAGTTCAGTTGATTTCTTCAGTGCAAGAGATGAAGTTCTTATGTTCTCTGAAGAATTTGTTCTGACTGAGGAGTAAGGAATTCGCTAGTGCGGACTGGCTACCAGTGAGGAACATGATAGCCCTGAGGAATTTGATAGCCAAATTTCCGACCGTTGTTGCGCTATGCGCCAGCTCTCCCAAAATATCTATCCACCTAACGGTCATATCATTGAAGGGCATTTATGTCTTGTCATGTCGGGTTCTTCCCTAGGCTATAAATAGCCGCCCCCTACAACCACTAGCTGGTTGGCTGCTCCGAGAGAAACTGACACTTTTCATTGAGAGCATCCCATCCTCCGAGGACTTTGAGCGGAAATCATCAAGTGAGGAAAACCCAAACTCAAACACCTACAAACCCAAATTGATTTAGCATCACTGAAGAGATTGTTCCTGTGTGGAACCGACGCTTGTTACCTTTGAAGACTGTGCATCTTCCAGACGGTTAGGCGTCATGGTCTGGAGCATCCAAGAGGAAATTGTGGATCGCCGAGTGACCGAGTTTGTGAAGGTTTGGAAGTCACCTGAAGACTTACCATGAGTGATTGGGCGAGGTGTGTGTGACCTTAGTTCAAGGAGAATATGGTGAGGACTATGTGTCCTCAGGTTTAAATACCTAGCCGCTCCAACCAGACGAACAACTGTCACAGTAGTTGGAACTGCTCTACCAAATCACTGTCTTCTTCAAGCTAACTAGTTCTATTTCATCAACCCTTTCATTTCCTCATTCTGTGTCTTTGTACCTGATCGTTACTGTTTGAAGACTTTGACTGAAGACTTTCTCAATTTCCTCAGTTCAATTTCTTCAGCCAGTTTGTCTTGAGCCTGCTTATCCTGTGTTTTTGCTTCCTGTATTCATTGCTTGTTTTCATTTCATCATGATGACTGTGCTACTGCTTTGTTATGCTTATTTTTTAGTACTTATTGCACTGCTAGTTGTTCATGACTTAGGAATTTCCTCCCCCTGAAATTCCTCAGTGACAAATTTGTAAAAATCTCCTATTCACCCCCCTCTAGTCGATATAACGCACTTTCAGTTCAGAAGCATGTTGAGCTCGCCGCCAACGCCGCTGCTCCTCACACATCGGTTGGTGACCCGGCGCACTAGGGTGTGAGGATGTTCTTGATGGATCGGTATGTATCTTTATCTTTCCATCAAATCCATGTAGTAGTAGTATATGCTACTTCTCGGTGTGGAACGACACCTATGGGATCACAAGAATCCCTACTACGATTGCCGGGGTGTAGGGTTGCAAGAAGAGCAGGATCAGCAGTCAGCACAAGGATTGTTTACCCAGGTTCGGGCCGCGAGGATGCGTAAAACCCTAGTCCTGCTTTGGTGGGTGTATTTCAGAGAGTTCTTGAGCCGTCAAACTAGCTATGGTGACTGCGTGGTTCAAAAGAGCCGAATCCTTCTCCAGTATGCCATGGGCCTCCTTTTATAGGCGAAAGGCGCTGCCACAGTGGCATAGAGGAGGTGGAAAGGCGTACAGTATTGCGAGCTTATCGCTCGTATTATAGGACAAGTTGCATTTAATGTGCTGCTGAGGTGTCCCCTAGCTTTATCGGGGACGGGGGCGAGGCTCGACCCGTCCGTCGCTGCTCCTCCTCGCTTCGACACGCGCCCTGGCCAGCGATGCGTGCGGCGCCATGTAGGCAGGCAGGCAGCTGAGGTGGCGCGGTGGTAGGGTCTTCATGAAGATCTGCATGCCGCCACGCAGGCGCCTGCTGAGTTGGCTTGGAAGCTGCATGTTGCCATGCAGGTGCCTGCCCAGCTGGTTTGGGCTGGCAGCTGCATGCGAACGGCGGTGGAGACTTGGCTGATGCGGGCCTGACAGTGGTCCTGCTGGCGTCTTTGGTGAGAGCCTTGCTGGGGGGCCCGGTGTCGGTGTCAAAACCGGCGGATCTCGGGTAGGGGGTCCCGAACTGTGCGTCTAAGGCGGATGGTAACAGGAGACGGGGGACACAATGTTTACCCAGGTTCGGGCCCTCTCAATGGAGGTAATACCCTACTTCCTGCTTGATTGATCTTGATGATATGAGTATTACAAGAGTTGATCTACCACGAGATCGTATAGGCTAAACCCTAGAAGCTAGCCTACGATTATGATTGTTGTTGGTCCTACGGACTAAACCCTCCGGTTTATATAGACAGTGGAGGGGGCTAGGGTTACACAGAGTCGGTTACAAGGGAGGAGATCTGCATATCCGAATTGCCAAGCTTGCCTTCCACGCCAAGGAGAGTCCCATCCAGACACGGGACGAAGTCTTCAATCTTGTATCTTCATAGCCCAACAGTCTGGCCAAAGGATATAGTCCGGCTGTCTGAGGAGCCCCTAATCCAGGACTCCCTCAGTAGCCCCTGAACCAGGCTTCAATGATGATGAGTACGGCGCACAGATTGTCTTCGGCATTTCAAGGCGGGTTCTTCCTCCGAATACTCCATAGAAGATTTCGAACACAAGGATCGTGTCCGGCTCTGCAAAATAAATTCCACATACCACCGTAGAGAGTATAATATCCCACAAATCTAATCTGCTGACATGTTCCGCAGCATGACATCACGCGACGGCCCGGTCATTATTTGAACCATTTTTCTCAACTAGCTACTGCACATATTGCGAGGCGGTTTTCTTCGCACGTCTTGTCGAAGCAGAGATCGTGTCCCCTTATCACGGGATTCTCATCAATACGGGTGTGGGTAACCCAACCGCGCCATCAATTATGGCGCTTGGGGAATAAGCGAGTTTACCAGGCAGGTGGGGAGGCGCATAGTTTCTTCCGCCCTTATAAAGGGACAAGGATTCATCTTTTTCACCCACGCCCGCCTCTTCTCCTGCCCACTCATACGCACTCGAGCTCCAGCGCCCAAGTTTTCAGCCTCTCCGCAAAGCCATTCCAAACATGTCTGGAGCGGGGGGCAAGTGGATGGTCTCCTCCTTTATGGAGCAGGACATTGCGAAGCTCCGAGGAGCCGGATACCTAGCCGCAGACATCGCGCACCGGCTCCCAGAAGTAGGGCAGATCGTCCCTACTCCAGAACCCCATGAGAGGGTAGTATTTCTTACCCACTTCGTTCGCGGACTAGGATTTCCCCTTCATCTGTTTGTCCGCAGGCTTATGTTTTCCTATGGGATGGACTTCCATGATCTGTCCCCTAACTTCATCCTCAACATCTCGGCGTTTATCTTCGTGTGCGAGGCCTTCCTTCGCATCAAGCCCCACTTCGGCCTATGGCTGAAGACCTTCAACATGAAGCCAAAGGTGGTAGTCGGTCAGCAGGCGGAGTGCGGAGGTGCCATGGCGGGCATAATGCCCAACGTCACCTGGCTCGAAGGCTCCTATGTGGAGACCGTGAAGGGGTGGCAATCGGGGTGGTTCTACATCACCGAGCCGCGCGACACCAACTGGGTGGCGGCCCCCGAATTTCGATCCGGCATCCCCATGCGGCTCACCTCCTGGAAAGAGAAGGGCCTGTCCTGGGGTTCGTCGGTGGAGCTGACCGGACTACAGAAATGTATCAAGAATATGATAAGCAAGAAAATCAAGCTTGTCAACGTGGTCCAGGTCATGCTCTTCCGCCGGATCCTCCTGTGTCAAAGTCGGGAATTCAATTTGTGGGAGGTCGATTCGGCTGAGCACCAGACGCCGCGAGAGCTCTTCGACACGACGCACAAAGACATCTAGAAGGTGCTGTTTAAGGGCGCCGAGGTACCTCCTCCTCTTACTGAGGATCGCGGACTCAGCGCAAAGCGCCTGCCAATCCGGTAAGTCTTTTATATCTCATACGATGTTCTTTTCCCTAGTATAACCGTGTGAGGGATCTGAGCCTCCATGCCTTTTAACAGGACTGGGTAGCGATAGAGGAGCAGATCGATTGTCCAGCCCCCCTGCCCGAAGATCCAGCAGATGCTCTTCTAACGGAGATGCTGGTTCCGGCGCCTTATGAGGCGCTGGAGAAGAAGGCCAAGAAGAAGGCCACGGGGACCAGGAAAGGTCTCCGGCGCAAGGTTATATTGGACTCATCGTTCGAAAACACCAAGGTGCACTCCTCCCACGAAAACGAGGAGGAGGAAGAGGAAAGTTCTCCCCCCTAGCCGGGGGAGACAAGAAAAGGAAGGCCGCCCCCTCTGGGGAGGCCGAAGGGTCCAAGAAGGGAAGGACCCTCCTTCTGGACTGCTCCACAACAGCCGCTTTTAGCGACGATGAGTGGTTGCCCAGGGACAAGCCCCTGCCGAAGTCGTAAGTATCCGGATACCATAATAGTTCTTGGTATGTTTTATTTTATTGCTTCTTATCACGCCGAACATGATTATGCAGTCCATCCCGAGCCCATATCGACGTATCTTCTTCGGATGATTCTTTGGGCCAGTTGGATATGAACAGGGATTCGCTCCCGACCGCCTGCTCCCCCCGCCCTACGGATGATGCCGAGGTGTTGTCTCAAAGGGCACTGAACCAAGGGGAGACGGTTCTGGAGGCGCCCCAAGGCGACATTCCAGGCGCTGGGCGCACGAGGGGCAAGACTCCCCTGGGCCCTAACGCCGGGGGCAGCAAGCCTAGCCCCCAGCCGAATACTGCACTTGAACCTCCCGTGGTTCTGGATTCTATCAGGAAACCCCTCGCCAAGGGGGGAGAGCCGTCCGTGCCGATGGCCTCTGTCCATCCAGAGGCATCGGACAACTTGCTGGAAGCGCTTCACGGCGCTTCCATCGACGAAGAGCACCGCACTTTTATGAGTGCGGTGGTCAAGAAGGTTCAGTCCGCCAAAAGCGGACTGACTGAAGCCTGTGCCAGCCTCCTAACAGGCTTTGAGGTAAGTAATCAAATTATAAGAAAATGTTACAACATAGATAGTAGCCCCTTGTGCTCTGTTTGGCGTTCACGAAGAAAGGCCGAATAGAGGATCAAATAATAGCCGCAGGAGTCTAATCTGAATGTGTGTATGTGAATAAGCAGGCTTCACTACTGGCCGCTGCCGCTCGTACTGCGGAGGTCACTGCACTGAAGCGGGACCTTGAGCGGTCCAAGGAAGAGCTCGGCCTTACCAAGAGGCAGCTCAAAGAGAACAAAGGTAAGTGATACCCCGTCTGTATATTGATAAAGGAAAATGTGGTTTTTGAATAACAGGATCGTCATGAATTTTGCTAGGGGCCACGACCGAAGTGGCGGCCCTGAAGAAGGCGATGTCCGAGGCCGAAGATAAAGCGGCCAAGGAGCGCATCGAGCAAGAGAAGCAAGAGGCCCGAGTCGGTGAGGTGCAGCAAGAGCTCCAGGCTCTCGTCAAGAAACACGAGTCCTTGGAGCATGACTCTAAGACGCAAGGGTCCGAGCTTGCAAAGGCCCTCGAAAACGCACAACATGCCGAGGCCGAAGCCCAAAAGGCCCTCCAGGAGATTCAGGCGGTTAAGAAGATAGCGGCGGGTAAGGCATTCATTATGCAAATCAAGCATGTGAAGGAAACTTTCCTTTTACATACCCGAGTTCGGAGCTCTCCAGGAGCGTTCGCAGATCTACCCTGCAGTGTGCCAGATGCCGCGGAGTTCTACCGGGACGAGGAGGGGAGCTCGACGGAGAAGTTGTTCTGGTCTCAGTATACTGGGACCGAACATCCGGTGCCCCTGAGCGACCAGTTGAAGCAACTGGTCGAGCTGCACAAGGCGGCCGAACTGGCCATGAGGGGTCTCATAGTCCGGATGTGGCCTGGCGAGCCCCTGCCTGGCAGCTACTTCAGCCTGGTGAGGCGGCTTGTGAATGCCTGCCCCCGGTTTGAAGTCATAAAGCGGTCCGTCTGCATTGAAGGTGCGCGCAGGGCTTTTGCCCGGGCGAAAGTGCACTGGGCGAAGCTGGACGCCGAAAAGCTGGTGAAAGAGGGGACGCCGCAGGGCAAGGAGCATCGCCACCCCGAAAAGTATTATGACAATGTCCTGAAGGGTGCTCGCCTTGTGGCAGAGGAATGTGCTAAGGATGTAATATTTCAATGAATGTACTCATGTGATCCTGTAATATAAAACGAGTTCATGTGCGCTATGTAACGCTTTGTTAATTTAAAATATTAGCTTTTGTGCGGCCGTTTACAAAATCTGAGAGTTGGCCAGTCGTCGGCTTCTGCCTCCATGTAACTAGTACTGGGGTGTTCGGGATAAACCTGATCACTCTTTATCCTAGTTTTGGGTCCTTCGAAGGAGGTGTTCAGCACAACGAACCAGGCAATCGGACTATAAGGCTTTATCACTCCCACTTAGCCATAGAAGTCTACAATTTTAAATTTCGGCGAAGCCCCTAGTATTTGGAAGGACGAACTTGGGGCGCTATGTACGCCTAAATCGGACAAGGCCGACTCCTCGCCCGAAGCGGAAAAAATCTTTAAGGATTTGAAACCTCTCAAACAGCGACCAGCTCTCGCCGCATCATGACAGTCAGTTTTCGGCTTTCTCTACTGAGGTGCTCGTCCGGAAGAACCGGGACACAATCGCAGTAGTTCTCCCAGTGCTACCTTAGCCGATATAGCGGAACGTAAGGTACCAAAACATGGGAGCCGGGCACAACCAACTATTGACCCAAGACATGATTCGGAGTTGATGCATATAATGCTATAAGTTCGGGGTGCTGCACTATCGAAAGTGTTCGGACTTTTCACGCCGTGTTATGGGGTACACTGAAGCCCCTGGCGCACTGGTCGTACCAGAATGTACGGGTGCAATTTGTCGTAAATAAGCAGACAAGGAAAAAAAGGAAATGCAATAATAGGCTAGCGCTATGCATTGTTATTAAATAATACGTCAAAGCGTACGGATACAAGTAGTGCAATAAGCAAAAAAATAGGACTATCTGACATATCCTATCCAAGGGCAAGCTGCGTATGGGTATGTAAAACAGGTATATCGATCGTTATCAGAGACCACCTAGGGATTCCCTTGTACGTCAGAGCGTCTTGCTTCCTTGGTATTTCCTTCCCGCGATGGGTCCAACAATCAGACTGTCGGAAAGGGCTTCCAGAGAGTAAGGTCCTGAAAGAGAGAAAATGATATAGGTATACGGCCCCTGGGGCGGTTGAGCCGCATTGTGGGACGTGCTGTAGCCGTGCCTCCGCCTATGCCCATGGTATCTTGAGTGCGTAGTTATGTACGCGCGGCGCAAATTTTGCCACTTGACTGGGACAAGGACGGAGGCCGAATTGCTAGGCGAGCTCAAAACATGCCTGGCGATCCTCCTACGGGGTACTCCGGACTTGCTTGAAGGTGTCCGAGGTCTTTTTCGCCGAATTGGCGGTTTGCCTAATAAGGCTGCTTTGCGCTTCTGCTGCGAGGGCCGCAGTGTGCTCCTCCGTGCGGAGCGAGCGCTCTGTGTTTCCATTAACTGTTATATCCCCGCGTGGTCCTGGCATTTTGAGTTTGAGGTATGCATAATGTGGTAACGCATTGAATCTGGCAAATGCGGTTCGTTCGAGCAGTGCGTGATAGGTGCTGTGAAAGGGGACGATATCGAAGATTAACTCCTCGCTTCAGAAGTTGTCCGGAGATCCGAAGACCACTTCCAGTGTGATTGAGCCCGTGCAACAAGCCTCTACACCTGGGATGACACCTTTAAAGGTGGTTTTGGTGGGTTTGATCCTCGAGGGGTCTATGCCCATTTTGCGCACTGTATCCTGATAGAGCAGGTTCAGGCTACTGCCACCGTCCATAAGGACTTGAGTGAGGTGAAATCCGTCAATGATGGGGTCAAGGACCAATGCGGCAGAACCTCCATGACGGATACTAGTGGGGTGGTCCCTGCGATCGAAGGTGATCGGACAAGAGGACCATGGGTTGAGCTTTGGGGCGACTGGCTCCATCGCATAGACGTCCCTTAGTGCACGCTTCCATTCCCTCTTAGGAATATGGGTTGCATATATCATGTTCACCGTTTTCACTTGTGGAGGAAACCTCTTCTGTCCTCCTGTGTTCGGTGGCCGAGGCTCCTCCTCGTTGTTGCTATGCAGCCCCTTGTCCTTGTTTTCGGCATTCAACTAGCCGGCCTGCTTGAACACCCAGCATTCTCTGTTGGTGTGATTGGCTGGCTTATCGGGGGTGCCGTGAATTTGACACGAGCGATCGAGTATGCGGTCCAAACTGGACGGGCCCGGTTTGCTTCTTTTGAATGGCTTTTTCCGCTGACCGGATTTAGAGCCACTGAATCCGGCATTGACTATCGTGTCTTCGGTGTTGTCGCCGTTGTTGTGGCGCTTGTGTTTGTTGCGACGTGGTATGCCGTTAGTATCTGAATTGCCAGGATTTCTTGATGTGTTGTTGCTGCGAGCCAGCCAGCTGTCCTCGCCCGCGCAAAAGCGGGTCATGAGTGTCGTGAGGGCTGCCATGGACTTCGGCTTCTCTTGGCCGAGGTGTCGGGTGAGCCACTCGTCCCGGATGTTATGTGTAAACGCCGCTAAGGCCTCGGCATCCGGACAGTCGATAATTTGGTTCTTTTTAGTTAGGAACCGAGTCCAGAATTTCCTGGGCGATTCCCCTGGCTGTTGGGTTATGTGGCTCAAATCATCAGCATCCGGTGGTCGCACATAAGTGCCCTGGAAGTTGTCAAGGAATGCATCTTCCAAATTCTCCCAACTGCCAATGGAGTTTGCTGGCAGGCTATTCAGCCAATGCTGAGCTGGTCCTTTGAGTTTTAGTGGGAGGTACTTGATGGCATGTAGATCGTCACCGCGGGCCATGTGGATGCGGAGGAGGAAATCCTCGATCCATACCGCGGGTCTGTTGTACCATCATATGACTCAATGTTCATGGGTTTGAATCCTTCTGGGAATTCGTGATCCATCACTTCATCGGTGAAGCATAGGGGGTGTGCGGCGCCTCTGTGCCGGGTTATGTCACGACGTAGTTCATACGAGTCTTGTCTGCTGTATTCAGCCCGGCCGGATTTGCTTTTAGTGTATCCGGCATGACGATCATCATCACGGGTTGGGCACGCCCCCGTGATCCGTAGATCGATCTTGTATGTCCTGCTTTGTTTTCCAATACATCTCGCCGGTCCCGCGTGTTGCCCCGGGCCTTGATATTTTTGTTTGAATGGCGGCAGGGTGTGGGCTGGACTTCGGGCTGATATGCCACTCTGTCTCGGCCACGAGGTGGCCGATCAGCCGCATCATATGCTGGTAATGTAGGTTTTAATGCTTCCTCCTCGAGTTGGGGTAGCAACCTGCACTTTGGGTAACTCTTGGTTGGGCATTCGAGTTCGTATTCCTCGGCCGCCAGGACCTCGGTCCATCTATCCGCTAACAGGTCTTGGTCAGCTCGAAGCTGTTGTTGCTTTTTCTTCAGGCTATTTGCTGTGGCTATAAGCCTGCCCTTGAAGCGCTCCTGCTCGACGGGATCCTTAGGCACGATAAATTCTTCGTGGCCGAGGCTCACCTCGTCTTCGGAGAGAGGAATGTAATTGTCATCCTCTGATTCTCCGTCTGCTGCATGTTCTTGAGGGCTAGCTTGCCCATCCTCCCGCTGAAGGCCTGGCTGGAAGGGATTGTCTTCGTCTTCGGCACTATCCGGAGTGTTATTGTCTCTTGTGCCGGTATCGCTGCTTTTGCTATGGAGGTACTTAGAGCGGCGCCGCTGATGCCGGAGCTTGGATTGCTTCTTGGAGGGATTATCCTCCGTTGCCTTATTGCCATCGCCTTCTTTGGGGGTGTCCACCATGTATATATCATATGATGAGGTGGCAGTCCAGCGCCCTGTGGGCGGTGGTTCCTGTTCGTCTCCTGCATCGTCGTCCATACCGTCGATGTCTTCGGAGCCGAAATCAAGCATGTCGGTTAAGCCGTCGACAGTGGCTATTAAGTGGGTGGTGGGTGGGGAACAAATTTCTTCGTCGTCCGCTTCCCACTCAAGCCAGACATAGTTCGGCCAAGGGTCTTCAGACAAGGAGAGAGACCTTAATGAATTTAGCACGTCGCCCAGTGGCGAGTGCTGAAAGATATCCGTGGAGGAAAACTCCATGATCGGTGCCCAATCAGATTCGATAGGCATGGACGCAGGCGGTTCGGGGCCCGTGGCTGGGGACGAATCCAGGTGTCCGGCAACACGGGTCTCATAGGTGGTGAGGTCAGTATTCGGCTCTATCGCTGCTGAGTGTGTGGCCTTCGTGGTGGGGTCCATCCACCCGTCCTCGGACGGCGCAATCTGCTCCGGATTGAGAGCCGGAGTAGCTACAGGTGGGATCTCCCGAACACTGTCCGACGACAGAGCTAAGTCGTGCTCATCGTGACTATGCGGCGCACCTAACATGGGTTCGAATCCGTCGAAGAGCAAGTCTCCGCGGATGTTGGTAGTATAGTTCAAGCTTCTGAACCTGACCTGATGGCCAGGGGCGTAGCTCTCGATCTGCTCCAGATGGCCAAGCTAGTTGGCCCGCAGTACGAAGCCGCCGAATACGAAGAGCTGTCCGGGGGGGGGAACCTCACCCTGGGTCGCATCATTGCCGATGATCGAAGGAGCCATCAAGCCTTATGGTGACGGCATAGTGGAACTCTCAATGAAAGCACCAACGTCGGTGTCAAAACCGGCGGATCTCGGGTAGGGGGTCCCGAACTGTGCGTCTAAGGCGGATGGTAAAAGGAGGCGGGGGACACAATGTTTACCCAGGTTCGGGCCCTCTCGATGGAGGTAATACCCTACTTCCTACTTGATTGATCTTGATGATATGAGTATTACAAGAGTTGATCTACCACGAGATCGTATAGGCTAAACCCTAGATGCTAGCCTACGATTATGATTGTTGTTGGTCCTACGGACTAAACACTCCGATTTATATAGACACCGGAGGGGGCTAGGGTTACATAGATTCGGTTACAAGGGAGGAGATCTACATATCCGAATTGCCAAGCTTGCCTTCCACGCCAAGGAGAGTCCCATCCAGACACGGGACGAAGTCTTCAATCTTGTATCTTCGTAGTCCAACAATCCGGCCAAAGGATATAGTCCAGCTGTTCGAGGACCCCCTAATCCAGGACTCCCTCACCCGACAAGGGTCTTGCCGTGGCGCGCTGTCGTCCTCGGGAAGAGCCTTGCCGGGGGTCTCGTGGCTCTCCTCGGCAAGGATCTTGTCGAGGATTGTTGTCTTCTAATCCTCATCTGATCTTGAATATGTCTTCACAAAGATCTGCATGCCACCACGGAGGTGCCTCCTGAGCCCTGGCCCCACATGGCTGATGGTGTTGGGGACGTGAGCTCAAGGGTGGCTCGCCCTGTTGGTGTTTGGGCGCGCTGCCCCGGCAAGAGTCTTGTCGGGGCTGCTGAGGCAGTCCCTCGCAAGGGTCTTGTCGGGGGAAACTGCTCCGCCCCTCTGCTTCTTTGCGGTCTTGGTCTTGGCGTTGCCCTGGCTATCTTGGGCTTCGGTTTTGCCTTGGTTCACCTCCCATGTTCTGCTTGGTGCGACCGTGGGCGCAACTCCGACTGCCCGTGCACAGGTAAAGGGGTATAAAGGTGTGCCCCTTCTTTTGTACACCGACAGGAGCCCCCGGGCCTGGGCCACACATAAGTGCGACACGTTGTTGGGCCAGGCCCAAAACGGTGCGCGGGCAGGCGGGGCGGTTTTAACCGCGCTAAAACTTTTCGCGCGCTTCGCTTCCCACGACCTGCGCACGACATGGCCTGGCGTGGAGGGGTGCGCTTGACGTGGGCGGCATTCGTGGGGCGGTTCCTGCACGCATGCATCACATCGCAGTAAATGGGCAGCACAGCCCGCGGCTTCCCCATAAAAAGGGATAACCGCGAGCGCACTGTTCCCTTACCCTTTGCGCAATCTCAATCTCGGAAGCCTCCGCTCGTCTTCGTCTTCTTCCCCAAGCTTCGCCCTCTCTCGCCACCATTGAGTTCTAGCCGACCTCTGCTTTGCCCTTCTCCCCCAGCCGCCATGGCGCCGAAATACGTCAAGGGCAAGGGTGTGGCTAAGGATGCCGGAGCGGCGGAGCCGCCGGAGAGTGCGCAGGCAGTGCAGCGGACGCAATCCGCCCTCTTCCCGTCGACAGTTGACGTGTTTGAGCTTCGGGAAGCCTTCAAGCCCCTGTGGGGGGTGAAGACGGGGGGAGAGAAGTCGGGGCATCCAGCCACGCGCGTCATCCCCGCCAATTGTGCCGAGGCTGCCCCAAATCGGTACCCCTTCTATGTTGACTATTTTTCCTGCGGGCTTTGTCCTCCCTTCTCCGATTTCTTCAGCGACATCATGCACACCTTTGGCTTCCGCCTCTTGGATTTTACCCCGAATGCGGTGGCGTGCATGGCCCTTTTCACGCACCTCTGCGAAGGATTCGCCGGGGTGCACCCCAACACGGCGCTCTTTCGCCATTACTTCTCCCCTCGGATCCAACCAGGGGGCACCATCTCTGGTTGCATCACCTGGATCCCATGGTCCAAGGGGGCGTATCCGGAGGGTGCCATGAAGGAGAGGTGGGAAGAATGGCGGGGCCGGTGGTGCGGGATCAAAGAGAAGGACCCGCCGGTGTGCTGCGAAGTTCGCCGGGCGCCGCCGGACCGCAGAAGTGATTGGAGCGATGTCGACGCCGACGACGAGAAGCTCACGATCGCCACCACCAGGATGCTTCGGCTCACCAAGGCTGGGCTCACCCTCGAGATGATCGTGGCGGACTTCATCCGCCGCCGGATCGCCCCACTGCACAACAAGGGGAGGCCAGCCTGGCTCTTCACCAACCCCGCCGACATCATGCGGCTTCACCCCGGCCTCGACCACAACTTCACGGTGGTGGGGCATGCCCACTTCTGCCAGCGAATCTTCCAGCTCAATGTGGGCCGTGACGGCGAGGTCGAGCGGACCGGCAATGTCGCGAGGGACGCCGCGAAGGCCGGCAAGGTCTTCAAGGGGCCCTTGTTCAAGTTGCCGGTGGGAGTGGTCCCGTTGTGCAACAATTCGCGCCGGACCGACATCATCGCCATGATGCCGGACTGCAATGCGCATGGCCCTGACCCGAGCTGGGCCGAGTCAGAGGACGCCGAGGTGCAGTAGTTCTTCTACACCCTGCACGAGGGATATGTCAACACCGACGCCGAGCGGCTGCTTGTCTAGGACACCACCCAAGCGGAGCTGGACTACATCGCCGCCAGGGCGATGGAGGCGAAGCTTGCCGAGGAGGACGGCAGCGCCGGTGGTGTGGAGGACAAGGACACGACGACCGCGGAGGAGGAGGAGCTCTCCAGGTGGGCGGAGGCTGCTGGGGAGGCCAGCAACACCGGCACTGAGGCTCCTCTCGCTGAGGATGCGGCCGACGAGTCAGAGGAGGAGGAGGAGGCCGGGGCTGTTAACCCTCTGGCCATGGGGAGAGGGCGAGTCCTGCGGCGGGCCACTTCTGGCGAGCCGGTGCGGCCCGTCAAGGTGGCGCCGCGGCCGAAGTCCTTAGAGGAGTCCGCGCGCCAGACGAGGGCCGTGGCGGCGAAGAAAGTGGTGAAGGCTGCGGCTGCGAAGAAGAGAGCATCTGCCTCCTCTTCACCCAAGCGCGCCTAGACTGCGCCTTCCTCCCCTCCTCTGGCAGACGCCGATGCGGGGGTCAACTTCGACTTCGGATCCCTCAGCCCAAGGAGGAAGAGGAAAACAACAGAGGAGGAGGTGGACGACGAGTGAGAATCTGGCCTCTTCTCACCATCTCTGTCTCCTCGATCTATGTCGCTTGTCTTGACTTGTTCTCATCTTCGCAGGGATGCGGAGACGCTGGCCCAAAGGGTGAAGAGGGCAAAGACCTCGGCGGGCGGCCAGCCCCCGGTTGGTACTTCAAGGGCGCCACTGGTGGTGTTGAGCAGCCCCAACAGCAGCCCCCGGCACATCCCCCAGCGTAAGTTCATTACCCTCCCCTCATCGACATGTGTCAGGGGTACGATACTTTGGTGCTGACCTTGCCGGGTATGCAGGAGGAGAGCGGCAGAAGGGGGAGCCGCAGAAGGCTACTCCCAACACGTCATCCCTATCAACCACGCCGCCCCGAGGAGCATCTCCGGCAAGGGCGCCAAGCACCGAGCCCACGCACATGGAGGAGGAGGAGGAGAACTTGGGTGCTGGCAGCTTTGCCTCGACGCCAAATGTTGGCGGGGAGGGGACTCCTTTTGCCCAGCTTGGTACTGGCGCTGGTAAGTTGCTCGCCTCTCGTCCCTGTTCCTTTTTCTTTCTTGCTGACCCTTGGCCTTGGCCTTGCCTTACCCCCCTTCTTCGGTGTCCAGATTCCTCCTCGGTGAACCTAGAGGACGTGGACGCCATCATCGAGGACGTCACCAAGGCCACTGAGGCGGACGCCGAGAAGATCGCCGCCGAGGGCGCTGCTGAGGACGCCGCCAAGGGCCTGCCGAGGAGACCGGCAAGGCCACCGCTGAGGAGACCAGCAAAGGGCCTGCCGGGGAGGCCGGCAGGGCCGCTGCCGAGGAGGAGGAGGTGGCTGATGACCAGCCTTCCTCCTCTGCTGCTTTCGGCTCCGGCAAGTACCTGAGGGTGAGTGATGACTTGTTCGTCCACCTTCCAGGCGCGTCGAGCACCAGGGCACCCGTCGAAGGAGAGGTGTTCGACGACGAAGTGCTTGCTGCCGTCGGGCTTGAGGTCGTCGACGAGCCGAGCGTCGGTGGCGACGGCTCACAGGAAGAGCGGCTCCTCCACGCCATGGGCGCCAGCTTCCGGAAGCTCCAGGCACTCCACCGCGCTCGCCTGGACAAGGCTAAGTCCAGGACGACGGTGGTGGAGAAGGCGGAGGCGGACCTCCAGAAGTGTGTCGCCGAGACGCAGGACTGGTTCCGCGAGGCTCGCGACGAGCTGAAGGCCGCCCAGGGCGAGCTGGCCAAGCGTGATGTGGAGCTCACCATGAAGCTGGCCGACATCGAGAAGGCCTAGGAGACGGCGGCGGGCTTGGCCGCGGCAGCCGAGGCCACCCGAACCCAGCACCAGGCCGCGCTGAACTCTCAGGAAGAGGACCTCGCCGCGCGCAAGGAGAAGCTTGCCGCCACGCTTCGCAACAAGGATGAAGAGGTGGAGAAGCTTGTCTTGCAATGGACCAGTGAGCTGGAGCAGAGGCACAAAGAGGTGCTCGATGCCTAGGCCCAGGTTCATGCTGACAAGGTGAAGGAGCTGGAGGCGGAGCGGGACGGGCTGAAGGAGCAGGCCCTGAAGGTGTCCCAGGAGAAGGACACGCTCAACAGCGCCTTGACGGACGCGCAGGGCGCGGCCATCAGCAAGGCTGGGGAGCTCTCCGAGGCTAACAAGTCTGTCGAGGACCTCACGCTGAAGCTGGAGGGCCTCGAGGGGATGCTCACGGAGGCCAAAACCCGGCAGGGGATCCTGGCCAAGGAGCTGGAGACCGAGAAGCAGCTGCAGAAGAACGAGGCCGCCGAGCACAAGGATTTTAAGGAGGGCGTGAACCGCTGGATCGGCTGCCTCGAGGACGTTGCCGGCAGGATCACCATGCAGTTGGCTACCATGGGGATGCCAAGCGTGAGGTACGCCACGGAGCACAGCGGGACCACCAACGCCAAGCTGACCTTGTTCTTCGAGTGTGTTCTCGGGGCCCTGGAGCAGCTTCACGCCAACCGGGCGGCCTCGCTAGCCGACGAGGCCCGGAGGCTTTGCCAGGGCGCCATGACCAAGGTTCTCACCAAGGTGGCACACTGGTACCCCGACCTCGACTTTGACGCTGCACTGGAGAGCTTGCCGGAAGGTACCGACCTCGCGCCGCTCAGGGAGCGCATGAAGCCCATCATCAGCCGTATCGGCGAAATTCTGAGGGTGGAGGGCCAGCGCCGGGATTAGGCGCCCCGTTTCTTATCGCCGCTGTAGGTTCACAACCAAGACAATTGCTATCTCTGGTTAGAACCGCAGGAAAAATTTGATGTAATATGACTCTGCAGCACTTTCAATATCATGCATGTTATTTTCCCGTTCAATTTTCATTTGTGTGTCCACCCTACGTTACCCGGGTAGGTTTGCCAGCGCGTAAACCCAGGGTGGCGTCTTGGGGACGGATCCCCATTGGCCTGCCGGGTGTGCTTGCTGCCAGGCGAACCACCTTACCGCCCTTAGCGCGACCGCCCGAACTGTCGAGTTTGACTCGAGTCAGAGTCGGGAGTGTTGCCAAGTGCGGAAGGCTACCCCGCCACTCTCGACGCGGCCGCTTTGAGCTGTTGAGCGGACTCGAAACAGAACAAGGGCGTTGCCAATTGCGGGGGGCCCCTTTGCGTGCAGGTTTCTCATACATAGGCATGATCTACGAGGACGATAACCTTATATATAAAAGGAAGTAACTCAAAGTTCCGAATGACTTAGCTTTTCTGCTGCCTCGCTGGCGTCCTTCGCATTCGCAAGCAGCACCCTTTTTCTCCCGGCCATCTCCTTCTTGGGAGTCATGGTGATGAGGAACTGCTAGGCCAACTACTAGACCAGATTCTCACAATTGCGCCCCCTACCTGGCGCGCCAAAGATGTCGGTGTGAAACGACACCTATGGGATCACAAGAATCCCTACTATGGTTGCCGGGGCGCAGGGTTGCAAGAAGAGCAAGATCAGTAGTCAGCACAAGGATCGTTTACCCAGGTTCGGGCCGCGAGGATGCGTAAAACCCTAGTCCTGCTTTGGTGGGTGTATTTAAGAGAGTTCTTGAGCCCTCGAACCAGCTATGGTGAGTGCGTGGTTCGAAAGAGCCGAATCCTTCTCCAGTATGCCATGGGCCTCCTTTTATAGGCGAAAGGGGCTGCCACAGTGGCATACAGGAGGTGGAAAGGCGTCCAGTATTGCGAGCTTATCGCTCGTATTATAGGACAAGTTGCATTTAATGCACCGTCGAGGTGTCCCCTAGATTTATCGGGGACGGGGGCCGAGGCCCATCCCGTCCGTCGCCGCTCCTCCTCGCTTCGACACGCGCCCTGGCCAGCGATGCATGCGGCACCATGTAGGCAGGCAGGTAGCTGAGGTGGCGCGGTGGTAGGGTCTTCACGAAGATCTGCATGCCGCCATGCAGGCGCCTGCTGAGGTGGCCTGGAAGCTGCATGTTGCCACGCAGGTGCCTGCCCAGCTGGTTTGGGCGGGCAGCTGCATGCGAACGGCGGTGGAGACTTGGCTAATGCGGGTCTGGCAGTGGTCCTGCTAGCGTCTTTGGCGAGAGCCTTGCCGGGGGGCCCGGCAAGGGTCTTGTCGTAGCGCGCTGTCGTCCCCGGCAAGAGCCTTGCCGGGGGTCTCGTGGCTCTCCTAGGCAAGGATCTTGTCGAGGATCGTTGTCTTCTAATCCTCATATGATCTTGAATATGTCTTCAAAAAGATCTGCATGCCACCACGGAGGTGCCTCCCAAGCCCTGGCCCCACGTGGCTGATGGTGTTGGGGACGTGGGCTCAAGGATGGCTCGCCCTGTTGGTGTTTGGGCGCGCTGCCCCGACAATAGTCTTGCCGGGGCTGCTGAGGCAGTCCCTGGCAAGGGTCTTGCCGGGGGAAACTGCTCCGCCCCTCTGCTTCTTTGCGTTCTTGTTCTTGGCGTTGCCCTGGCTGTCTTGGGGTTTGGTTTTGCCTTGGTTCACCTCCCCTGTTCTGCTTGGTACGACCGTGGGCGCGGCTCCGACTGCCCGTGCACAGGTAAAGGGGTATAAAGGTGCGCCCCTTCTTTTGTACACCGACAGTACTACTAGTAATTATCTTACCTTTCACATCAACTTCATAATTTTCGTACGTACTCCATGCATGAAGCGCGCTAGAACCAAACTTCTCATTACTCTAGGGAAAATCATTATTTCTATCTATCGGTCGTGCCATATAACAGAACCACATTTTACAAGTTACAAGTTTAGAAGGAAAAGCTTGCCGTGTTCACGTCGCATCCCCCACACGGTTGGTCCATCACGCCGCTCAAGGGAGAATGCATGATGTGTTGCATTTTCACTTACAAGTGAGACCGCAGTTGAGCAAACCGACTATCGGCAAACCCCTACTCCGCCCACCGCGCGATGGCTGAGAAAATAGTAGGGAGAAGAGATGGCTGTAGCATGGACTCCAAGAAAATTGGTGTCAGATGCGACTCGTCTGGGTGGTGTGCGTTGTACTGCTAGACGTGAATGCTAGTTATGGCCCATGCCACCCCACTATATCGAGCCTATTCGAGGTGCTGGTTACATGGAACAAATTTCATGGAGTCTGTGCTCAGCCCTCCTCTCTCTCTCTTCTCAGCCAGCCAGCAGATGCACGGAGCCCATCGTCTGTTTGCTCACATACGGTCCCACATGTTAGTGAAAACGCAAGAGGACCCACTGAACATGCACATATTACACCTCCACGTGCTGGTGATGAAAAACAAATCCAATAAAGATCTTCGGTGGCCGCTTTTCGAGTTACTCAAGAGTAAGATTCTATTTACAGTTTAACCCAAGATGCAAATCATATGGCTTCAACTAGCACTCCATTTTCTTGCATCACACGACTTGGATTCATATGAAAATGCACCATTCATTACATACAAAAAGTCGTCAACACACAACGACAACGAGGATACATGTTGGATTATATATTAGTTCCAACAAAACATTCTAGTAAATACTAAAGTTTTCATCACACGACAAAATGGCCTCCGTCCACCACACGAGCGAAGCCACTTCGCACCCCCACATGGTTGGTCCGTCACGCCGCTAGGGAAACGCGTGTTGTCTTGCATCTTCACTTAGGCCAACTCCAGTGCGTACAGCTCAGACGCGCACTCGCCCAGCCCCCTTTCCCTCAACGCCCCCAAGCTACCGAACCACGGCTACGTGTTTTGCGCACCCGGAGACCGGATTTGGAGCGGATCCGGTCGGGCTTGAGCTCACCCGGCTGTGGGAGCCCCCGCCGCGCCATGGACTGGCCGGGCTCCGGGCCGGAAGGCCCCGGCAAGGCCGCAAGGCCGCATGCAGGTACTGACTGCTCCTCTAGCCGCTCGGATCTACACCATCGGTGGTCCGCTGGTAGATACATGAATGGCGGACGGCCGGGCACAGTGCTGGCCCAAAAGCTCGTCGGCACACCGTTGCCACTCATTACGTGCGACGACTGCCCAAAGAAGGTCTTGTGTCGCGTTTCTAGAATGCTGGAACATCCCGGATGGGTGTTCATTAAGTGCTCAACCGATGGGGTATGTGCTACTTTAGTTTCGGTTGTGCTCTCGGACTTGACTAGTTGTGCTAACTTAAAATTTTATTGTGTAGAATGGATGCAACTTTGGTTATTGGGAAGAAGAGTACATCGATATATTGATAGAGCGCAATTTAGTAGATGTTCTACCACTTTTAGCTAGCATAGAGGCTAGAGATGAGACTAGTGCACTTGTTGATAGAATAGAGGCTCGACATGAGACTAGATGCGAGGAAGCAACGTCTACTTCTTTACACTCGAGCAAGAAAGTGTTGGGGAACGTAGTAATTTCAAAAAAATTCCTACGCACACACAAGATCATGGTGATGCATAGCAACGAGAGGGGAGAGTGTTGTCCACGTACCCTCGTAGACCGATAGCGGAAGCGTTATCACAACGCGGTTGATGTAGTCGTACGTCTTAACGATCCAACCGATCAAGTACCGAATGCACGGCACCTCCGAGTTCTACACACGTTCAGCTCGATGACGCCCCTCGAACTCCGATCCAGCCGAGTGTTGAGGGAGAGTTTCGTCAGCACGACGACGTGGTGATGATGATGATGTTCCACCGACGCAGGGCTTCGCCTAAGCTCCGCAACGGTATTATCGAGGTGTAATATGGTGGAGGGGGCACCGCACACGGCTAAAAGATCTCAAGGATCAATTGTTGTGTCTCTAGGGTGCCCCCCTGCCCCCTTATATAAAGGGGCAAGGGGGAGGCAGCCGGCCAAGGGGAGAGGCGCGCCATAGGGGGGAGTCCTACTCCCACCGGGAGTAGGACTCCTCCTTTCCTTGTGGGAGTAGGAGAAAGGAAGGGGGAAGGAGAAAGAAGGAAGGGTGCGCCCCCCATCCCTAGTCCAATTCGGACCAGATCATGGGGAGGGGTGCGGCCACCTTTTGAGGCCTTTCTCTCCTTTCCCGTATGGCCCATTAAGGCCCAATACGAATTCCCGTAACTCTCCGGTACTCCGAAAAATACCCGAATCACTCGGAACCTTTCCGAAGTCCGAATATAGTCGTCCAATATATCGATTTTTATGTCTCGACCATTTCTAGACTCCTCGTCGTATCCCCGATCTCATCCGGGACTCGGAACTCCTTCGGTACATCAAAACTCAATAAAACTGTCATCGTAACGTTAAGCGTGCGGACCCTTCGGGTTCGAGAACTATGTAGACATAACCGAGACACCTCTCCGGTCAATAACCAATAGCGGGACCTGGATGCCCATATTGGCTCCCACATATTCTACGAAGATCTTTATCGGTCATACCGCATAACAACATACGTTGTTCCCTTTGTCATCGGTATGTTACTTGCCCGAGATTCGATCGTCGGTATCTCGATACCTAGTTCAATCTCGTTACCAGCAAGTCTCTTTACTCGTTCCGTAATACATCATCCCGCAACTAACTCATTAGTCACAATGCTTGCAAGGCTTATAGTGATGTGCATTACCGAGTGGGCCCAGAGATACCTCTCCGACAATCGGAGTGACAAATCCTAATCTCGAAATACGCCAACCCAACAATTACCTTTGGAGACACCTGTAGAGCACCTTTATAATCACCCAGTTACGTTGTGACGTTTGGTAGCACACAAGTGTTCCTCCGGTAAACGGGAGTTGCATAATCTCATAGTCATAGGAACATGTATAAGTCATGAAGAAAGCAATAGCAACATACTAAACGATCGGATGCTAAGCTAACGGAATGGGTCATGTCAATCACGTCATTCTCCTAATGAGGTGATCCCGTTAATCAAATGACAACTCATGTCTATAGCTAGGAAACATAACCATCTTTGATTAACGAGCTAGTCAAGTAGAGGCATACTAGTGACACTCTGTTTGTCTATGTATTCACACATGTATTATGTTTCCGGTTAATACAATTCTAGCATGAATAAGAAACATTTATCATGATATAAGGAAATATATAATACTTTATTATTGCCTCTAGGGCATATTTCCTTCAGAAAGAAGCACGCAAGATCGAGCCTCCGCAGATCAACAATGAATGCATCGAGAAGGCACTAATCCAACTTACAGGGGCAGTTATGGAAGTTGGATATCTTCTAAAATGTATTCTTGTTGTTCTTGTTTTCTTTGGTCTTGCTTTTCTAGTCAAAATTTGGTGATGTATTTCCATGTACCAAAAATCAATGATGAAAAAAAGATATGTGTTTGCAAAGAAAAATGTACGCGGCCGGGATGCGTCCACGCGTTGGGCGCATGGCCAACGCATCGGAGAAATGGCCCGGACACGACCCCATTGCCCTACCCAAACGGACTGTCAGGACCCCGATTCCAAGTCACATCGATCTAGCCGGTAACACCTCATATCACTTTGCGGCCTCACGCACGATATTCCCACGGGTGTCGCCTTACCATGGCCCGGGACCGTTTGCGCCTTTTGGCTCACGTATATGATAGTGTCGCTAGCATCCATATGACAGAGAACCCGGGTCGACATGACTAGTTGTGAACCCAAAGTGGCACTAACTTATGGGGACAGACATACATGAATCAACATCGAGCATGTCGGTCAGCAGCGTGCGAATCCGGGCTGTAGCACTGGGCTAACAGGACTCGGGTGAACCGGGCTGTAGCAGGCTAGGCAGGACTCCGGATGTCACCGCGTGACATTTCCCCAATGGGACGGACACATGAACGAAGTGAATCACATGCCGGCCAGTCAAGTGTTCCGGAGCAGTAGTGCTGGGCTAGCAGGACTCCGGTGAACCGGGCTGTAGCGGACTACTATGGCTCATGGAAGCACAAGACTACATTTCCCCATAAGAGAGGCTACCAAGGATAAACAACTAGGTTGTCGGATCCCACACATACCAAGCATTTCAATCATACACACAATATGCTCGATATGTGTAAATACAACATGGCATCACAACATAACTCTACGACTCAAGTATTTATTCATTAGGCTCCGAGGAGCCAAGTATTACAAGCATGGGTCTCATGACCCAACATACAGAGCATACAAGCAACAAGCACATGCGGAAGCTTAACTTGTCTGAGTACAGACAACTACAAATGAATAAGGCTGAGAAGCCTGACTATCTCCAAGACCCTCCCAAGGGTACAAGATCGTAGCTGAGGTAACAAGATAAACGTTGAAGTCCACGCGGAACTACTAGTGAGACTGACGTCTCTCTGCAAAAACATAAATTAAGCAAACGTGAGTACAAATGTACCCAGCAAGACTTACATCAGAACTATCTACATATGCATTAGTATCAACAAAGGGGTGGTGGAGTTTGACTGCAGCAAGCCAGCTTTGACTTGGTGGCTATCCTGAACTACGACTGCAAGTAACTCTTTTGAGGTGGCGCAAACGAGTCCACATATTCACCATATCAATACACCACTATGGATCCGCTCCCGTCTTCCTACGAGAACGCCATCCATAACACTCACGCTTATCTAGCGCATTTTAGAGTATCCACTTTCACTTGTCTATGAACTGTACATGCAACCCAGAAGTCCTTACCGCGGACACGGCTATTCGAATAGATGATGTTAACCCTGCAGGGGTGTACTTCTTCACACACGCTCTCGCCACTTACCACCATGTACACGTCTTGTATCTCGGCAACCTTCAAGCGGAAGCCTGGCGAGGGAGCCGGCCACGACCTGACTAACCACACAAGTCTCTAGTCCAGGTTTATCGCCTATTCGGGTTCCATCCGCAAGGAGATCCAGCCGGGGTGTCGCTCACAGCCCCAAACGATGTGAGCAGGGTTCCCAAGCCCACCATCCGGGTGCCACTTGGTACACCGTGCCACTATGCCTAGTCTGTCCAAAGCCCACCTGTACCGGGTGCCGCTTGGTAGACTACTAACACAACCTACAAACACCAGAAACTAGTTGCAACTCCTGGACAGAGATCGAGGCGGTTAATAAGCCGAGAGGGGTCAAGTTACCGGAACCCAATGTGTGGTAGTAGCTGTTCATGGATCACAAACACAGAACTCAGTTCCTGAGGACGGTTTCAATGAGACAACCCACCATGTACTCCTATATGGCCTCTCACCGCTACCTTTACCAAACCGTGTTCTCACACATAGCTCTCAACAGTAGGACATGTTCACAACATTCCAATTCATCCCCGATGAATCAGACCTGACACAACTCTAAGCAATAGCAGGCATGACAAACAAGCATGAATGGGTAGGCACATTAGGGCTCAAACAACTCCTACTCATGCTAGTGGGTTTCATCTATTTACTGTGGCAATGACAGGTCATGTAGAGGAAAGGGGTTCAACTACAGCAGCATGTAAGAGTTGAATCGTTGTTGTCCTAATGCAGTAAAATACAGCAGAAGCGAGAGAGTGGGATTGTATCGGAATGAACAAGGGGGTTTTGCTTGCCTGACACTTTCGAAGATAGTATAGCTCTTCATCGGTGTCATCGAACTCTTCGTCGGAACCACGTCTACGGAAGGGGAACGGTTACCGGCAACAAAGAGGAAACACAATCAATGCAATGCGACAATATGATGCATGAATGTGACATGGAAATATGATGTGATTTGAGCTAATGCAGCTAGCAACAGAAGGGTTTGAGATGATTTGAACAAAAGGTTCAAATTCAAATTCAAACTATGAATTTCCAAAGTGCATTAACATGTTTTGAACTATACAGCGAGGTTAAGTTGCTTTATCATGCATGAAACTAGTACAGATGGATAGATTGTATTTTTCTGATAATTTTTCATATATAACTTATTTCATTTGGAGTTACGGTTTAATTTCTATGAATTTTAGAAGTTTTGGCTATTTTCTCGAATTTCCTGAATTATTTTAAATCCAGAAACCTATTACTGCGTCAGCATCAGGTCACGCTGACGTCAGCTGGTCCACAGGGCCGGACCAGGTCAAACCTGATCGCAGGGCCCACTGGTCAGTGACTCGATCACTAATCAGAGTTAATTAGTGTTAAAACTAACCTAATCTAGAGTTAGTCAGGGGCCAGGGCCCACAAGTAAGTGACACAGAGGCTAAATAAGTTTAGAAAATAAACTAAACTAGCTTAACAGGGGCTGGCCCACCTATCATTGACCCAAGGAAGGTCAAACCCCTGGTCAACAGGGCCTAACAGGCCGGCGGGTTGACGCCGGTGACAGCAGGCATGGCAGAGGGCTCGGGTTGGGCCCTCCGGCGACTAAACTGACGGCCAAGGCCATCTACGTGACGAGGAGGCCCGGCCGTGTCGAACGGTGTGAGCGGGAGGAGCCAGGGTGGAGCGAACTCGCCGGACTCGAGCTCGTGGCGGCGGCCGGAGCTCGGGCACCGATGGGTTAGGCGCTACGACACGTTCGAGACGAACTGGTGGGGTCTGCGGCTTCTTGAGGAAGCGCTGAGCATGCCTACGTGCTCTGGTGTGATGTGCAGGAGTGGTAATCGCGGCGGCGACATGGCCGGGGGCGGGGAGCGCTCGGCTCTGGTGGTTGATACGGCTAAGGGGCGAGTTAGGCGATGGGGAATGGGGGAAACGGTACAGCGGCTCACCGTGGTTCTTCTGGTGCTGCTGGCGAGGCAGGGAGGCACGGGGCCGGCGAAACGACGACGGGGATCACCGGCACCCGAGGTCGGAAATGGCGGTGTTGGCGAGGTTTCAGGGCGTCCGGCGTTGCCTATCTCAGAGAGGGGGTCGAGGACGAGGTGGCGGAGCTTCTGGGCGCATCGGCGAGGCGTGGGGTGGCCGATGGCCGCGGTGGTGCTCGGCAGCGCGCTGCGGTGCGCTCGGGCGCGAGAGAGAGAGATCCAGGGAAAGGGGTGAGAGCGAGGGAGAGTGAGAGAGAGAGGCAGTGAGGTGCGTGGCGCCGTCTGGGCGCGTTGGGGAGAAGGCGGCAAGCAGGACGTGGCCCTGCGTGTGCCAGCGTGCGGCGAGCACGCGCCCAGTCCTCCTGGCGGGAGCTTTGGGATGACTGACAGTGGCCAGGGGGCTGGGCTGGCCACTTGGGCCTGCACAGGAGGTAAGCCCAGGTAGGTTTCTGCATTTTATGATTCTTCTTTCTGTTTTTTTACTTTGCCACTCTTTTCAAATTTAAACGAATTCAAAACAGTGCCAAATATCCTCTGAAAAATTTATGTTGCTAGATGGACTTTTCCAACAGCACATAAAACATTTCAAAGTTATTTGAAAATATATCCCATATATTATGAATATAATTCCAAATTCAAATAATTCCTTAAAAATGTTCACTATTTTTGGTTTGGATCCAAACCCTAGCCAAAATAAACAAACATTAATGAAGGCCATTTTGGTTTCACTGAATGCAAGTTTAAGGGTTCTTGCCCCTTTTTTTAAAGGATTTTTCTGAGGCTTGAGAATTCCCTCAATTCAAATTTCACTGGAATTTAGACATGATGCACTCTGATGCAACTAATTACATGCAGTATTCTAGGGCTGTGACACGGACAGAATCCGGGCAAAACGGACGTCCGTTTCGGGTCGTGCGTTGAAGTTGGCCTTACAAGTGGGACCGCAGTTGAGGAAACCGACTATCAACAAACCCCCACCTCGCTCGCCGCGCAATGGCTGAGTTAGAGAAACTAGGAGGTTGAAGAGATAGCTATAGCACGGACTCCAAGAAATATGGTGGCAGATGGAAGTCATGCTGGTGGTGTGTGTCATACTCCTGGACGTGAATGCTTGTTCTGCCCCATGCCACCCTACTATATATCGAGGATTCGAGGTGCTGGTTACGTACAACAAACACATTAACATATGGCCCACCTCACACTGTGGCCAAATTTCCACACATTAACATATGGCCCACCTCACACTGTGGCGAAATTTCCTGGAATTTGTGTTGGGTTAAAAAGTGTTCTTTGTGAGGGTGGATGGCTATTCTCATGTTTAAAACTTGTTGTATTAGGTATACGTAGACGTAGAGATAGTGCAGTAGTTTTGAAAGTTTCAACCCAAACATCAGAATGCAAGTTCTACTAGACTCGTCCGATGACTTAGGATGATGGGATTCACTGCTACAGTAAAAACACCCGCCCGACGCGCGAAGCATGTGAACCTAGTACAAATAGTAGTACTCATCTGATAACCTGTTGCAATGCATGTACAATTATGTATTCGAAAAATATTTTTTTGCCTCGTCGCAGCACCCACTCTGAGAAGTCATAAATTTAGTAAGTTTATCACAGGCATATCATTTAGCATTACATACAATAGGTCATCAACCCACAACGACAATGATGATACATTATAAATACTAAAGTTTTCATCACACAACAAATAACAAGCAATGAAATGAACTTCAGCTCAACCACTCGTCGGTGTTGGAAACGCTTGCTTTGAACCAGAATTGATTCTCTGGAAAGGGCCAGCTATTGTCAATCTCGAGACAAACGCAGGACTGGTCATCCAGGCTGAAGTGGCCTATATCAGGACACATATTGTGATAGCCACGATAGGGAAAAATAGCAATGTCGGAGGTATAGATACAGTTGCTTCTCATAAATGGTAGTAACGTTGTGTCAACAGCAGCTGGATTGCCTTTCACCATCATTGGATAGTTTTGTCCAAGGAAGAGGGAGTTTCCTCCAAGACTATCGATACTGAACCAGGGAGAAGGTGTTGGCGCTAGCACACTAGTATCCATCCCGAATACCCTGCAACGGATGTTGGAGTAGGTCCGGAGAGTGCGACCATGCGAGACAACACCTGCTTCCTTAGTAACATCAACAGTGCCCTGTATACAGACAAGAAGAGGTGATCCATCGTAATAAGTTTCCAGGTGCGACTGAGTATATGGGTCCTGCTCGTCCTCATGCTCGTGATCATCACCATCGTCATCTCCTCCTTGGTTATAAATTTTTTCAAGTATAGGTGGTGGAATGTTCACAGGACCTTGGAAAAACATGAAGGTTAATTAGTAAAGGGAAACTAGCTGCCCGACATGCATGTGGATGAAACAATTATAATTATGATGAAATACAAACGTACCGAAAGCATCAGCATTCCATGCAAAAACAGTGCCACGAGTGGTGGTAGCAAACAGAAGACCCTCGTATTGAATTGCATCACAGTACTCATCCGTGTACAGAAATTGATTTTTGAGCAATATCCATCGAGGCGCGGAAGTAAGGACGGCAACAGCTTGTCGAAGATAGCAACAACTTCATAGTTCGTGTAATCCCAAGAGCGGTTGGGAACTCGACAATTTGCTATCTTCCGTAGACGATAGTCACCATGATCGTATTTGAACGTACATAGAATACCGGTGTGCTCAACCTCTAGGCAGTTTGAGATTTTTGGAAGTGGAACCCGGTGACGAGTGTACACATTCACAAGTTCCCACTCGCATTTGTACCCAATATAAACAACCCAATCTCCATTTTTGCCTGCCCAAGCATTACCCTCAAGCGATGGCATGTTAACATCACACGTATCATTATCAAGCGGCATCAACTTTCACAAGGCGAGGCTTCCGTCGTCCGTGCGCCAGTCAGCAGGGTCACGGCGAAGATGATAGGGGAGATCAAACCACTCCTGGACCCTTGGGTTCCTTGTAATGATGTTATTAGTTGAGTAGAGAATGGTCTTGAACGAACCTGCCATGCTAGCCCAGGTGATGACGTCGCACCGATCAATGAGTTCCTCCAACACGTCGTCTTTCAGATCGGGGAAAGAATAACGGGGTCGTTTCCAGCCTGTTCCCTCCATGGAGAAGACGATCGAACAATGGCAGAAGTAAGGGTGAAGGCAAATGGGGGAGGGAGGAAGAGCGTGCGACAACAGTTCCAAATCGAGAGGAAAGGCGAAGAGGTGGTGGCTGGTTGCCACGGTACACGAAGAGGCGCCTGGCCTACATAGATGTCCGTTCGGAAATTGTACAAAAGGACTCGCCGTCGTCTCACTGCCATGTTGGAATGGGACAATGTGTCAACGAAACATGGTGTGTAATGTCTTGTGCAAAATGCGATCTGGCCGCGTTGGCCCGAGGTGCCGCATTAGTTATCGACCTTTATTTTTTTTAATGGCGTGCCGTTCAGTTTTGAAGCACGACTAACTGATACTGTATGCAGAGAAAATATAAACTTCTCTACCACTACTCCACCTCTAGTACTAGTATCAAAAAAGATATATAGGCTGGAGCTTCAGCACTTTCTTGCTAAGGGCTACCCACATGCTTCTCACACTATCACCCTCTCTCCAGATCTAAAAAAGGTAGCCGCTCTCTCCCTCCTCACCGGTGGTCTCAGATCCGCCGGGGAAGAAAAGGACGTGCAGCGTTGACGCACTCGTCGTCGGCGAGCGAGGTCACTCATTGACGACAAGGCCGTTCTCTCAGACCTAGCGCCCGCGCGGGATGGCCTCCGTCCCCAAACTCACTGTCGTAGTGTGTGCGGAGGACGACGACCATGAGCGAAGCCACTTCTCGCCAACTCTCAGGTATGCTACCTCACCATACCCTTGTTCTATTGCCCCATCTGCCACGTCGCTGCATGTGGATCTTTTTCCACTCCACCATCTTCCCAATTTGCTATCCTATGCTCTGCTGGTCACGCAGACAAAAACCTTAAATTGCACTATTAAAGGAAAGCCTACTCCATGCAGACTAATCCATGTCTGGGTGGAATGAGGAAAGGAAGGGAGAAAGTACTATCTAAGACACTAGGCATCGAACCTGCATCTAGGTTGAAAAGGGGAAATCAGTAGCTAAGGAACGAGTCTCGTGTCTCTTGGTTGAAAAAGGTGAAAAAGGGTAGAAAGGCATGACAATGCAATAGAGAATGACCAGGTCGATCGGTTTGTTGTCCTCACATAGGAAAAAGGTGGCTAAAGAGAACAAAAATGGGACATAATGCACATATGCTGCCTGGATATTTATTGCTCTGGGCAACCATACCTCCCTCACCACTCTATGCGTCCGTGGAGGTACATCGTACTCGTGCGCCCACTGTCCGAATGGGTCTCCCATGCTCTTATTGCCACTTTTTTGTTGTTAGTATAACACCAGTGGTAAAGTCAAGCAATGCTACCGCTAAAGTGATGCCACATTTAACTAATGCCGCACTCAGTCTAATGCCATCGATAAATTTAAGCAATTCTATTTAATGTCACTGGATTATTTCAGGGTTAGCTGTTGATTGTGGATGTATTAAAGATTTTTTAGCTAAGGCATTCTAGTGTTGTTGCACAGCTAGTATACCAAAGATGAAACTTGTTACTACCTTCAGATTTTTGCACTGTTAATGCTTATAGATTACATACCTCACTTTCATGAGATAAGTCAATTTTTTTGTACAGTGTCACCAAAATGCCAAGGCGTACATGTCGTTTTATTTTGGTTAAACTGCACAAAAATTATGAAGACAAGAGGAAAGGTCAAGAGTGGGCACCTCCTCCTCCAGTTGTTCTCTTGATTCGTTCGATCAAGTTTTTATGTTTGATCGATTATCAAGATTGGGATAGCAATTTTTATGTCCCTCGAGTTCGAAATGATATTTACCTTGAAGGTACGTGGTTTGCAAAAATTTTATACTGTCATTAGTTAATAATGCTATTTACCTTCAGACTTTTGTATTTGGTTTAATGCTCTTGCACAGCTAATATACCAATGCTGCAACTTGTTAACTTTACATTTTGTATTGTTAATGCTTATTGAAATCTTCCAGTGCTAGCTTATGGAAATTTGTTCAGTAAAACCATTGTACTGTACCCTGTAATAAAAAGAACTACTCTATTGTTGCACTAGCCACTGGTTAGTGTATATTTGTACTATTCGAATGGTGTTGCATTAGCGTATGAACATATATAAAGTGTGGCAAGCTTTCCCAGATATGTGCTCAAGAAAACTACTACCTATTTTTTCAAAATACTAGACGTTTGGGTACTTTAAATTGAACTGCGAAAACTTCTTCTATAAAGGAGCAGAGGGTGTAGAGTTCACTCAAATTATCCCGTTAAAGCTAGTCACACATTTGTTAAAATTAATGTTCATTATGTTATCGGAGGAGATTTGTATGTTTGTCTCTAATGCCTGTCGACTACATAGCTGACATCATGATGTAATGTTAAGTCATTTCTTTTTGTACAGTGTCACTGAATTGTCAAGGCGGTGATGGCACTTTATTTTAGTTGAATTGCACAAAATATTCTTAAAAGAAGAGGAAAGGTCAGGAATGGTTCACTTTTTTAGAAAAAAAAACTATGTATGCCTTCCTGACATTAGCCGATGTTGCCTTATTTATTCCAATTATTCCATCAAACAGGTGGTTAGAAACAGTCTTGCTACCTTTTCCCATTAACAAATTGGAATGCTTATATTTGTGACTCTATGCTTCAACTAGTGCGACTTTTATAGTAATCACACTTTCAATATCTATGCAAACAGGGATGCTCGATTTTAGTGGAACTGCACAAAAAGTCCAAATGGTTCAACATTAGAAGCATATTTTCTTCTAAACCTTTATATCCCATTGGTGACACTATGAGTTGTTCATTACGAAGGTACATGGTTTGCTACTATCTTGCTACTCTTTTTGTACTGTTATTAGATAGTAATATTAGTGGTTTGCATGTGAATTTATTGGCAGGGTGGACCTACATTGGAGGTGCAGGACATGATTCAATGATTGGATGCTCAATTTTGGTTGTATCAATTTCACCTCTTCCATCACTGCGAACATGGATATCCTTCGTCTCTTGAAGAATAGGCACTATATTTCTGCTCTGAACCAGCAAATCAATTCAGTACGAAATTGTCCAGGGCAAAACATGACAGTATCAAATTGTCCAGTGCAAAACATGACAGATGCTAAGCGGAAGAGGCGTTGTTAAACCGAAAATACAAGGTGGGCTATATGTTTACTAGCTGGCTGATATTTGTGCACACAGATATCTGCCCGAACAAACAAAATGACCGCAATTTTGGTGGAACTGCACAAAAGAATAGTATAGTCACTACATGCAGTGCCATTTGAAAATAGACACAAAAAGTCTGTATAGTCACTTCTTGGACTGCACAAAAGTAGTATTGTACTATTTATTGGCCAACACTAGGTGCTTCCTTGCTTTGGTCTGATTATACAATGGGCATCATTTTGCCTAAGTTAAAGTTTGTATACCGAAAATATTCTCGCCGTGTTATCGAGAGAAGACCAAATCATATTGCAGTGGATGTTCCTCCATCAGGTGTGGTTCATTCTCATGGTTCCAGCTGTTGGTGAAATCACTTATGTTTGCACATATTACATGTTACTAGTTGGTTGTGAATTTTGGATACTAATGTGAACATATTATAATGCCAGGCATGTGAGTCTCGTGTGAACATTTCGAAAGGATCTTATCTTACTACTATGCACAGCATGATCCTGATTTCTGTGTTCTCACTGTTTACAAGTTACTAGCAGTTCCTTATTTCTGTTCGCATAGTGTTTACAAGTTACTTACCGATCACTAGCTAGCGTACTAATACACTCCTGGCTGTTTTAGTTGTGACGCAAGATCCAAAGGTGGCAATTTTCCGAATAAAAATGCCTATCTCTGAAGAAACTGACAATCTGTTCTGAAGAAAATGCCATGCGAATCTGAAGAAACTGCCAGCAAAAACGTTCGCAAATACATTATCTCCCAGCGAACGTTCATCAGCTAATGCGATCCTACACATACACTATCCGACCTACTCGATCCTACACGTACACTATCCGACCTACTCTATCCTACGTGAATAAATAGAGGATCACACATGTACTACCTCCTTTCCGGTTTGCAGGGCTCAATTCAAAAATATCACCAACCAAGGTAGATGATGAGTGGTGGAATCATTTTTGACAAGGAGGGAGTACCTCATCTGGATGATTCGTGTGCACTCATTTGATCGTCATGCCGATGTGTGACCCAGCACGGACGGGACGCACCACTGACGAGACGGGACGGCACAATAGTTTTTGTCGTGGTTTTGTCACGGCAGATGTCCTAGTGTGAGGACTTAGTCGTGAGGCCAACGCATCTACGTGGTAGCTTGAGAGGGGTTGATTGGGATGAGAGACGCGAGGTGGATCAACACATAAGACAGGGATTTAGACAGCTTCGGGCCCCGGGAAACATCATCCGGTAATAACCCTACATGTTGTTTGTGGCTAGGTCTCATTATGCTCATGATGGAGTCGCCGGATAAACCGGCTCTTTGTGTCTAGCCCTAGAGATTGTTTCTTCTTGCTTGTACCTCTTTGGGGAGCCCTGCCCCTCCTTATATAAGTTAGAGGGGCGGGTTACATGTGGAGTCCTATTAGGGTTAGGACTAGTCTACCTTCTAATACAAACCGGATACAAGTCCGGGTCTTGACTCCTTGTAAGGGAAATATTCCTCACGCCATTCCTCTTAAACCGGCCCACCATAGTATGAACCGGCCTTCTGGGCCTTGGGCCTTGTCATCCGTCTGACCCACCCGTTGGGTCACCAGTGTGTCATAATGACCAGGCGGGTTGCTTGTAAACCGCTAGGTCAGGGCGGGTCGCCAGTGAATCGCCAAGTGTCAGCGGGGTCTCAAATAAACCGCCAAGTCCGGACGGGTTATACTTCCGGCCGGTTTACACCGCGGGGTATATCCCCGACATTAGCCCCCAGTTTAATTTGGATTTATCCATGTTAAACTGATCCTGTAAAACAAACAAGAACAAATTTGACAGATTATGCTCCGGGTAAAGAATTCTTGTAAACCGGCATCTAATCATCCTTAAGTCCTTGTTATTTCCTTCTTCTAGAAAGTTCGGGTCATTAGACCAGCCTCATAATCAATTTGCTTGTAGAAGAAATATTGCAAATAAAGAATCCATTTAAATCGGCCTTCAATGCTCTGATTTGACAAAAATATTGGTCTTCAAATATTCAAGGGATAATTAGATTTATGCCCCTAGTTGTGTCCCACTCGTCTATTTTACCCCTAATTTCCAAAAGTCACCGGTTCTGTCCAAGTCACTTTGCTCCTCTTACGCTTTTGCCCTTTGACCGTTTGACCATCAGTTTGAAAACTTCATAACTAATTCATACTAAATCAGAAAAATGCAAATAAGATACCAAAATGTTCAGAAAAACATCACCTATATGTCAGTATCATTTGCATTCATGAAAAAGTGTTGGAAAGTGCACATCCAAGTTTTACTCTTTTGATACCACCATGAATAGTAAAATCTAAAAAAATTCAAAAAAATAAAAAAAATATGGTGGCAAAGAACGACAAATGTTCTAAGTGCTTGTCAAGTTTCATCAGGGAACGACATTCGTGGAAGTCATGGCCCAAAAAATCTATTTTGGAGTGCTGATTGTTTTTTTTGCTGAGGCACCCACGAAGCTCATTCGCTGATGAAACTTGGCAAGCACTTCAAACATTTGTCATTCTTTGCCACCAAATTTGTTTTTGAATTATTTGAATTTTTTAGATTTTACTATTGATGGTGGTAGCATAAGAGCTAAAACTCGGATGGGCACTTTCAAACACTTTTTTCATGAATGCAAATGACACTGACATATAGGTGATGTTTTTCCGAACATTTTGCTATCTTATTTGCGTTTTTCTGATTTAGTATGAATTAGTTATGAAGTTTTCAAACTGACGGTCAAACGGTCAAAGGGCAAAAGCATAAGAGGAGCGAAGTGACTTGGACAGAAGCGGTGACTTTTGGAAATTAGGGGTAAAACAGCCGAGTGGGACACAACTAGGGGCATAAATCTAATTATCCCAATATTCAACTGATATTCAGCCGGCTTGAAGATGTAAAACTCGCCGGTTTATGATTACCACCATTGTCGGGTTATAAAAACTGATAATTCTGGGTCATGATTGTTGCCAACGCCGGGTTGCAACCATAGGGTCATAATGATTGGTGACGCCGGGTCAATCTGGTTTGCTCAAACAGAGAATTTGAAAATATTTCTTCGAAAATAATATAATACCTGTAGCCCCCAAGTCTTGAGCTGAACAAAGTGATGGCTTAAGACTTGCTTCAATATAAATGTTGCAACCTTGAAGAAATCCAGATTGTTCATCTCAGTCATTAGTCACAACTGAATATTCCATATTATGTATCCCCCAAGTGTCGGGTTGTCATGCTTGCAGCAACCTAGGACTTGTCACTGCCTGATGCTAAAAAAAACTTCAACCAGTATAGCCCCCAGGGGCCGGGTCATTATGCAATAATGAGCAGGGACTTTATAAATATGATCATGCTTCATTGAAAATAACATCATATGATGTAAATCCACCATGGGGCTTTGAACCCACGTCCACGAGGTTAAGAGCTTTGTGCTTTTACGAACTGAGCAGTGGACCTGTCAATATAATGGTTATAAAACTTGTGTACCTTGAATTGTTGACAGGAGCAATTGGTAGCCCCCAAGGGCTGGCTCATTACACTGTGATGAGTCGGGTCCTCAATAAGGTGATCAAAAAATGAATTTGCATTAGCCCCCACGTGTCATGGTGTATGCTTGCAGCGACATGAGACTTGCATATTTGATGTAATCTCAACTTGAATAATGTAGCCCCCAAGTGCCGGGTCGTAAGCCTGCAGTGACTCGGGACTATTCCTTCCATTGTCTAATAAATCATATCCATTGATAATATAATAGCCATTGCGCTAAAGCGACTTTGAAAACCTTAATCATAATACTGGTTATTGACAACCATAATAAAATTCAGCCATGTTGGCTATTAAAGATTTGAATAATATAACCTGGTTTGAAAACCGGTTCCTGCAATATAAACCAGTATATCCATGCAGATATGATATATGCTATGATGATGTAATGATGATGCAAGGTATGATGCAATATATGATGATGTATGTGTATGATAATAGAATACTTCAATGAAACTAGCATGATAGCCACTGGAGTATCCTCGCTTTCTGTAAGCCGGCTCTCACCTGACCCAGTCGATGTTTTAACCTGGAAAAGTTCAGGGTCTTGTTTAAAGATTGACTTATCGAGAGTACACGAGGTCAGAGTAGCATCATGCAAACAGGCAGGTTTAACCAAGTTTCAATGAAGGCGGCTTAGTAGCCTGGGTTCATCCTCGCTATCTGTAAGCCGTGCCCTCACATGACAAACCGGCATTTTAACCTTAACAAGTTCAGGGTCTTTTTTTAAAGATAGACTGTTAAGAGTTCGCTGGGCCAATCAGGATTACCTGATGAAGAAGCAGCTGGCATACAGGCAGGATGACCCGGAAGGGTTATGTCCTCTTTGGTGAATACACCTATGTTTGAACAAGATAACCCAGTCAAAAGGGTAGTAACGCTATGTTCTCTTTGGTGAATACACCTATGTTTGAACAGGAAGCCCCCAAGTAACCATAATAAGCTGAGCCCATAAGGCACGATACCCATGTTTGAACCGCACATCATGGCAGCAAGTTCTCTTTGGCAACCTTAACTCGAACTTGCGAGAAATGAATTCTTTTTTTGAACCAGATGTTAAACCGGATATTGACAGCTTCAAAGCTTTATCGGAGAGAGATGTCTCTTGAGCCGGATTTTAAACCGTAATCTCCATTTTGAGCCGGAAATTTTCTAACAGCCTTTAAACTTGAACTTGCAAGAAGTTAACTCTTTTTTGAACCAGAATTTCTTAAACCGGATTTGAGAGCTTTAGAGTTTTGTGGGCAACAGATTTCCCTTGAACCGGATTGTAAACCGGAATCCTTTCTGATGACCCGGAACTTCTTCATTGAGCCGAGATTTTGTAACTGTCATATACTTTCTAAGCCGGAGATTTTCTAACGGCCTTTAAATTTTCATCAATATAACAGTAGCCTCCGGGACCGGGTTATCTTTCCCTCTATCGTCCTGGGGCTCTTAAATTTGCTGAAACTGGCAAGATTTGCTGGGTCATGTCATCGTAGCCCCCGAGTCTCAAAGGTGAGTCGAGGAGTTGGCTTGAGACTCTCCATATTTGACCGTGATAGAAACCGGCATAACTTGTATATCATTGGTGTTGATAGCATGATGTGAATCCACAGAAGGTTGAAGTAACTGCGGCGGGTTATAAATGATCCCGTATGAGCCGTGTTAGCAACTCGGCCAATGGTTCCTTCCAACTGGTGATTTGAAGTTAACCAAACTGTAGTGGCGGCGACTTGTGCGCCTTCCCATTGAACCACCCAGTGCAGATGGCGGTTGATAGTATATAATAATTTGCCTCCATTTTCTTGAAAGAAAACCAGGCTACCCAAGCTGTGAGTTGCTCATACTCAATAAACAGCTCATGCAGACAGGTGCGGCCCGGTATGTTGATGTAGACCAGGCCGCGAGAGATGGACAGCAAAGACGACCGCAGCATCAAAGGCTGTACAGACAGATGAGTCGGCTGCGGCGCGGTAAAATGGCGCGTACGGGCGAGTTAGTTGCAGGCGCGGTAATCCATGCGGATGGACAAGTTAGCCGCGTCGTGTTGATGTAAATTGAACCGCAGAGGTGGCGACTGACACATATATTCGTCAAGCATCTTGTTCGACCATCGCTCTTGCAATGAACAACTGTCCTGCATAAACAATATCGCAGACGAAGGCAAAGATAAACTGCTCTTTGACAAAAATAATATGTGTTAATAAAACAAACTTGGATGAATATCACCTGATTCGCCCGGACGACAGATGACTCGGCCGCGACACTATAAACCGGTGCGGACGGGAGAGTCGTCCGCGGTGTTGTAAGCCGGTGCGGATGAGGAAGTCGGCACCGGTGTTGTAAACCGGCATGGACGGGAGAATCGACCGCGACGCTGTAAGCCGGTGCAAACGCGCGAGTCGGCCGCAGGCACGGACGGATGTAAACCGAACAGCGGGGGCGGCGACTTGCACGCGTATCCGTTGAGCAACATGGCACAGAAGAATGCCATTGCAAAATTATGCTGGCGCGCACTCCATATCCGCGGCATAACTATACCGCGGTCATGGATAATTATCCTGCATAAAAAATATAGCAGGACAAAGTAATTGTTTTCGGATGAAATAATGTATGTGATGAAAAAAATAAAGGAAAAATAACACCTGATATATTTTGTCAGATGAACACGGACGGTGGCCTTCCCCCTTTTTTTCTTGTTTATACTTTCGTAGGTCAGAGAGGCACCGTCCACGGGCGGCTCAGGAGGCCGTGGGTGCAGCAGCGGCGGAGGCATCAACTTGAGGCGAGGCCGCGGCCGCAGCGGCAAAGTCCAGCAGAAGCAGAGGTGGCTCGGAGGCGACCTCCATGAAAACTGGCGTGCAGTGTCTCAAACGATCACCGAGCTAAAATGTACTTGACCCATCTTCACTCCAAAGCTAGCTAGTAGCGAGTCAGTCAACTTGATTGACAGATTTCAACTAGCAACACCATTCCTCTTCACGTGGACAACACCATAGCCCGATTGTTTTTTTTGACCGAAGAAATAGAACGCATGCCAAAGAGTTGATTGACCTGGACGGAAATATCAGTAGCCACAACGGCTTGGAAAAAGAAGCAGCGTCGCTCAAAAGGCGGCGTCGGCCGGTTTCAAGGACATCAGTGGTGGCTCATCAAGCGCGAGAGCCGGCGGGCGCATGAACCGGGCGCACGGCTTATTGAGACACTGGCAAAGCGGCAGTACCGTGTCAATGCAGGAGGACCGGCGGGGTGAACCACAGCAACCTGCTGGTCGGTGGGTGGAGTAGCACGAGGCCCAGGCGGCAGCACGTTGCAACAGTGGCGGGTCGACTCGGAGGCAGCTGGCGGACTGAGGCCGCGCCCGCAACCACAGTAGCAGGGGCTCAGAGGCGCGCTCCTGATGACGGGGCCGGCAGCTTGGCAGGGGCCGCGGCGGTTTGTGGAGGCAGGGCCATAGGCCATGGCCACAGCGACGGGAGAAAACTCAGCGGCGGCTTGGACGTGCAGCAGCGACTCGAGATGGCCGAAGCGACTTGGAGTGAGGCCGGGGCGGATCTGGCCGCTGAGCGTCACGCAGGCGGGCACAGGAGTCCAAATCGTGGCTGGCTCCGTTTCTGAACCGTGTTGACTTGATCCATATTCGAGTCAAAGTAGTGTTCCACTTAATGTCTTGAGGCTTCACGTGGGATTAGTCTTGGAGGCCGAGACGCGGTTGTTTCTTCTGATTAGAAAAAACTCATGGTATCCTCGGCGACGCACAGATGCGGTCTCGGGTGATCTGCGTGTGTACAGAAAAATTCTTGTTCGTCCTGCTGGATCGCTTCATTTAACTAATCTCCTCTCTCCAATTGGTATATGCCAGATCCAAAGTTAATCACCACTCTGATCATAACAAACGATGAACTTTCCGGCTCAGCGCAAGGTTGCTCCAACGCGATTGCTCATACCGGCTCTTCTTAAATCGCGAGGTTCTTGATCCCTAAAAAATTCCCTTCAAGAACTCAACACCAATGTGCGTAGGCCCCACGGTGGGCGCCAACTGTCATGGTTTTGTCACGGCAGATGTCCTAGTGTGAGGACTTAGTCGTGAGGCCAGCACATCTACGTGGTAGCTTGAGAGGGGTTGATTGGGATGAGAGACGCGAGGCGGATCAACACATAAGACAGGGATTTAGACAGCTTCGGGCCCCGGGAAACATCATCCGGTAATAACCCTACATGCTGTTTGTGGCTAGGTCTCATTATGCTCATCAAGGAGTCGCCGGATAAACCGGCTCTTTGTGTCTAGCCCTAGAGATTGTTTCTTCTTAGTTGTCCCTCTTTGGGGAGCCCTGCCCCTCCTTATATAAGTTAGAGGGGCGGGTTACATGTGGAGTCCTATTAGGATTAGGACTGGTCTACCTTCTAATACAAACCGGATACAAGTCCGGGTCTTGACTCCTTGTAAGGGAAATATTCCTCACGCCTTTCCTCTTAAACCGGCCCACCATAGTATGAACCGGCCTTCTGGGCCTTGGGCCTTGTCATCCGTCTGACCCGCCCGCCGGGTCACTAGTGAGTCATAATGATCAGGCGGGTTGCTTGTAAATCGCTAGGTCAGGGCGGGTCGCCAGTGAATCGCCAAGTGTCAGCGGGGTCTCAAATAAACCGCCAAGTCCGGCCGGGTTATACTTCCGGCCGGTTTACGCCGCAGGGTATATCCCCTACAGTTTTTCCAGTTTTCCAGAGTAAGCTGGCGCGCTAAGACATGCCTGCTTATGCATTGAATTCCGATGACCATCGTGTTTCCCGCGACACGCTACTTCAACTACCTTCCACCTACAATTACTGGTTCCTGGCGTTCACCGGTAGCACCGTCACCCAACTTGCCCTATCGGCTCCCCTCACAACCTTCACCGGCCCGACATCGCTCGCCACCTGCCCTCGCTCTTGCCACGTCCATCATGCCCCCGACCGTCCGCAATAGGCGACGCCAGAGGCAATCACCACCGGAGCTAGTGTCCAGTAATTCACCGGAAGGAAGACGGAGGGAGGAGGCATTCTATCGGTCTTTAGATGGCAATGTGGAGTATGATGAGTTGTTGGAGCGCGACCGCATGGCAAAGGAGCAGCGTATCGCCGATTTGCGCCGCCAGCGGGGCATGGAGCAGCAGCGCACCGACGCTCTGAGTCACGAGCAGAGTGCCCGCAACGAGGCTGACTACATGGAGGCTGGCGCCCGGCAAATAGCCCTGGAGGCTGTCGTGCACGCACGCGTTCGCAACGCCGAATTTTACTACCAGCTCGTCAAGTGGGGTTCCCTCTTAGAAGCGAAAGCTTCGGTGGAGCACGCAGGCATGGAAAGGGCCAACGCTCGCGAGCAACGCGCCCAATCGCACCTCTGGCAAGTCCGAGGTGAGGCGGAGGACGTCGGTGCTGGCGTTTAGCATGTACCGCAGATGGCGGCCGGCATCGTCTAGTTAGCTAAGAGTAAGTTAGTACTTGTACACTACTAGAGTATTAATGGGAGTAGATAGTTAACTTGGCTATGATGGTTGTCAACGTGGAAGTTCAGTACTCTGTATCTGGATCAGACCTGTTACTTTGCTCTGAATGTTGAACTTTCCGTTTGAACGTATGGAATGGGCTGTTATTTTTTTTAATGTGTTGTATTTGTCCGCCACGGGTTTAGAGGCTGACTTGTGGGCCTACCACATTGACGTGTACACAATCAGGAGATGATTGTATGCGGAGAGGATGACAGCAGGGACCCACCAAGGTCATGGCAGTACCCAAGCAAGTGCCTCCTTATTTCAAGCCAATAAAAAAATGGTCCTCCTAATGGATTTCTGACATCTGGGTCCCATGCCATTGTCAACGTAGTCAATAAACGAGAGAATTGCACAACGAGCGGCTGACAACAGGGACCCAGCAGCTCGCCCAATTTTTTATCTTGGGTTAATTTGATAAATGCCACTCCAAATCTGGTGATTCTGAGAAATGCCACTACAATTTTTCAAACTTTGAAAAATGCCATTTCATGCCAATTCCAGTGGCATTTTTCGAAGTCTGGAGTGGCATTTTTCAAAGTTTGCAAAAATTGAAGTGGCATTTTTCAAAGTTTGGAAATTGCAGTGGCATTTTTATGAATCGCCATAATTGGAGTGGCATTTATCTAATTTGTTTTTGAGAGGGAAGCAGGGTGTCAACTGGGCTGTGCGGGGCACTCTGGCCTATCTAGACAGCCTTTTCTTTTATGTTTATCACAAGACCAGCCCAGTAGTTTTTTTTCTTTCTAAAAATGGCTAGCCCAGTTTTATTGTGCTTTGTCAAGTAAGTCGCTTTGTCAGGCCTGTTGGGCTGCAAATCTTTCAAGAGAGGAGAGCTTCATTCGGCTGGCCCAGAAAATGGCCTATCGGTAATGAGAAATGGGTTGTACATTTTTAAAACACATCAAACCGGCAATTAGTTTCAAATTTATTTATTTTCATTTCGAGATTTTAAATTCCATTGATTTTTATGCGTGGACAATTTGTTGGATTTTATATTGATATGCATTTATATTTAAAATCAGTTTGAATGTGACTCGAAATTTCGGGATTAAAAACAGTTCGGACCGCACCGAAATATGCAAAATTTCGTATAATTTTTTAACCATGGCCACACTATGGGTTGTAATGCTAACAAAAAGAATATGGGCTCCAAAAAACCTTAATAATTAGCAAATGGGCTGTAAATTATTAGAAATAATAGCAGATGGGATGTATGCTGTTTTCCACAGATTTGAGCCTTTCCTACAAAAAAGTTGACGCACACGCAACGTCATGTCAACTTACTCAACTCACGAGAGCAGTGACTGTTGTCCAACGGCCGTTGTGCTTTTTCAATCTTTGCTCTTCCTGCTCCAGCTACTCAAACAAGCCCCCGCGGAACTGCCTGCTTCCTCCTCCCGTGGCCGGCTGTGCTGCCGCGCAGGCCTCACCACCCCACCCTACTCCCATCGCTGGCCTGGCCATCCCTCTACTCACCCACACATTATGTAATTCTCCAGTGACAGCAGACAAACCAGTAAACCCTCGTACTCCCCTCCGCATGGGAAACAACTGCCGAGTCTTCCCTGGCTCCATGTCGTTCCCTTCCTAGGCCTCGCCGTCGTCCACCACCCTGGTGCTCTCGGCACGGCGTGGTCAACATGGTCAACGAACGACATCCATTGGAAGTGGAATGTACGTGGAGAGGATGACAGCTGGGTCCACGACTGCACGCAAGGAAATGCCTCCTTATTATGCGCAAAATAATGATTCCTCCACCCGATAGCTGGGGCCCACCGGAAGCCTTTGTATTTCACGAAAAAAACGTTCCCTCCGCTGACAGCTCAGACCCACCAGCTATATCTTCGCACGCAAGGAAGTGCCTCCTTATTATGCAAAAAAATGAATACTCCCCCTGCTAGCTGGGACCCACCATAGTGGGAGGCTGACTTGTGGGCCTACTAAGTTGACGAGGATAGATGGCTTTGTCAACTTAGTCAATATGAACGATTCTAGCTCTAGTGACCGTACGATGTCCATCCAACGGCCATAGTGCTTCTTCAACCTCTGGTCTTCTTGCTCCAGCCGCCCTAACCAGCACCGGTCGTGCCGCGTGCTCCTGCCTCCCATGGCCGGCTGTGATGCCGCGGAAGCCTCACCGCCCCCTACTACTCCCACCGCTGGCCAGGCCATCCCTCTACTCACCCACACCCCCTGTTATTCTGCGGCGATGGCAGCCTCACACCACAGCCGAACCTGTCAACCCTCGTACTCCTCTCCACGTGGGCATCCACTATCGCGTCTTCCCCGGCTCCACGTCATCCCCTTCCTAGGCGTCGCCGTCGTCCACAGCCTTGGTGCTCTCGGTGTGGCGTGGTCAATGTGGTGAAGGAACGACTTCCATCGGAAGGGTACTGTACGTGGAGAGGCTAACAGCTGGGTCCATGGCCACAGCAAAGAAGTGCCTCCTTATCATGCGCAAAATAATTATTCCTCTACCTGACAATGGGGACCCACCGGACGGGCCACCGTATTTTGCGAAAAAAACGTTTCCCCCCTGACTGCTGGGACCTACCAGCTACATCTTCGCACGCAAGGAAGTGCCTGACAGTCGGGACCCACCTGGTCGAAGCGTATGTAGAATTTTTATTTTAGTCGCGAACGTGCACATACATACTGGTCAATCGGTCTGTCTGCAGGCTGCAACGATGAACCATGGCCGAGTAAGGAAGGGCACGTGTCGTAGTAGAGGTGCGCACGTAGCATGAACACGTATGTACAGCTAGGGTGCAAGAAAGTAAATACGACCATGTACGTACATACAGGCAGGGTCTCGAACGCCTACTCACGCATATGTACGGCCAGGGCTCGTGTACATGGCTGGGTCGGAACGGAGAAACTACGTCGTCGTGTTCATCGAGAGCCAACCGGCTTGGACGGAACAGCCGATCGAACCGAGGCCTGGCGTACCACAGAATGGAGGAAACGGCCTTTTGTTCGACCGGCCACGGTCGAAACTGGATCTTGTTCAACTGGAGTGGTCTGGCATACCGCAAAATGGAGGAAACGGGCTTCTCTTGGACCTCCTACAGTCAAAACAGGGTCCTGTTGATCGGGAGGGGTGTGGCGTACTGCAAAGCGGAGGAAACAGACTTGTGTTGGAGCGGTACGGTCGAAACGGGGATCCTGTTCATCAGGAGGGGTGTGGCGTACCGCAAAACGGGACTACACGAGCTACTGTTCATCTCCACCGTCGACCTCCTCCAGCCTCCACGGGCTACTGTTCATCCACCATCGACCTCCTCCAGCCTCCACATGCGACTGTTCATCCACTGGCTCCTGTTCATCCAGCCTCTACCGCTCCTCCACCGGCTACTATTCAACCAGCCCTCTCCACGGGGACCTGTTCAACCACCCCTCCACCGGCTACTGTTCGACCAGCCCTCCATGGGGTCCTGTTCATCCAGCCCTCCACGGGGTCCTATTCATCCACCCCCAACCGGCTCGATCGGGGTCCTGTTCATCCAGCGGCAACGGCCTCTACTACCACGGGGTCCTCTTCATCCACCCCTCCCCCCACCGGTAACTGTTCATCCACCTCCCCCCCACAATGATCACTGTTCATCAAGAGGTAGCATCGATCGCCTTCAGTTAGCAGCAGTAGCGAAGGAATCACTCAGGTTAAGTTAACAGCAAGGGATCGATCGGGGTTCAGTAATGTAGCTAGTGCAATCGCTCGGGTTCAGTTAGAGCCCAACGCCTCGCTCGGGTTCAGTTAGAGAGCAATGCTACCTCTTGAGCACTGCGTTGGTTTTCCCTTGAAGAGAAAAGGGTGATGTAGCAAAGTAGCATGAGTATTTCCCTCAGTTTTTGAGAACCAAGGTATCAATCTAGTAGGAGCCTACGCGTGAGTCCCTCGCACCAACACAAAACAAATAAATCCTCGCAACCAACGCAATAAGGGGTTGTCAATCCCTTCACGGTCACTTACGAGAGTGAGATCTGATAGCTATGATAGGATAATATTTTTGGTATTTTTATGATAAAGATGCAAAGTAAAATAAAAGCAAAGTAAAAAGCAAAGGAAATAACTAAGTGTTGGAAGATTAATATGATGAAGATAGACCCGGGGGCCATAGGTTTCACTAGTGGCTTCTCTCAAGAGCATAAGTATTTTATGGTGGGTGAACAAATTACTGTTGAGCAATTGACAGAATTGAGCATAGTTATGAGAATATCTAGGTATGATCATGTATATAGGCATCACGTCCGAGATAAGTAGACCGAGTCCTGCCTGCATCTACTACTATTACTCCACACATCGACCGCTATCCAGCATGCATCTAGAGTATTAAGTTCATAAGAACAGAGTAACGCCTTAAGCAAGATGACATGATGTTGAGGGATAAATTCATGCAATATGATAAAAAAAAACCATCTTGTTATCCTCGATGGCAACAATACAATACGTGCCTTGCTGCCCCTACTGTCACTGGGAAAGGACACCGCAAGATTGAACACAAAGCTAAGCACTTCTCCCATTGCAAGAAAGATGAATCTAGTAGGCCAAACCAAACTGATAATTCGAAGAGACTGGCAAAGATAACCAATCATACATAAAATAATTCAGAAGATTCAAATATTGTTCATAGATAAACTTGATCATAAACCCACAATTCATCGGTCTCCACAAACACACCGCAAAAGAAGATTACATTGAATAGATCTCCACTAGAGAGGGGGAGAACATTGTATTGAGATCCAAAAAGAGAGAAGAAACCATCTAGATACTAACTATGGACCCGAAGGTCTGAGGTAAACTACTCACACTTCATCGGAGGGGCTATGGTGTTGATGTAGAAGCCCTCCGTGATCGATGCCCCCTCCGGCAGAGCTCCGGAACAGCCCCAAGATGGGATCTCGTGGGTACAGAAGGTTGCGGCGGTGGAATTAGGTTTTTGGCTCCGTATCTGATCGTTTAGGGGTACGTAGGTATATATAGGAGGAAGGAGTACGTCGGTGAAGCAACAGGGGGCCCACGAGGGTGGAGGGCGCGCCCTGGGGGGCTAGGCGCGCCCACCTTCCTCGTGGCCTCCTCCTTTATTTCTTGACGTAGGTGATACGTCCCCAACGTATCTATAATTTTTGATTGTTCCATGCTATTATATTATCTGTTTTGGATGTTTATGGGCATTATTAAACACTTTTATATTATTTTTGGGACTAACCTATTGACCCAGAGCCCAGTGCCAGTTCCTGTTTTTTCCCTTGTTTCAGTGTTTCGAAGAAAAGGAATATCAAACGGAGTCGAAACGGAATGAAACCTTCCGGAGAAGTTATTTTTGGATGGAAAGCAACCTGATAGACTTGCAGTGCACGTCAGGAAAGAAACGAGGGAGCCACGAGGTAGGAGGCGCGCCCATCCCCCTAGGGCGCGCCCTCCACCCTCGTGGGCCCCCCGTGGCTCCCCTGGCGTATTTCTTCCTCCTATATATATCCATATACCCTAAAACGATCGCGGGACAGAATAGATTGGGAGTTCCGCCGCCGCAAGCCTCTGTAGCCACCAAAAACCAATCGAGACCCTGTTCCGGCACCCTGCGGGAGGGGGAACCCTCACCAGTGGCCATCTTCATCATCCTGGCGCTCTCCATGACGAGGAGGGAGTAGTTCACCCTCGGGGCTGAGGGTATGTACCAGTAGCTATGTGTTTGATCTCTCTCTCTCTCTCCCGTGTTCTTGATTTGGCACGATCTTGATGTATCGCGAGCTTTGCTATTATAGTTGGATCTTATGTTGCTTCTCCCCCTCTACTCTCTTGTAATGGATTGAGTTTTCCCTTTGAAGTAATCTTATCGGATTGAGTCTTTAATGATTTGAGAACACTTGATGTATGTCTTGCCGTGCATATTTGTGGTGACAATGGGATATCACGTGACTCACTTGATGTATGTTTTGGTGATCAACTTGCGGGTTACGCCCATGAACTTATGCATAGGGGTTGGCACACGTTTTCGTCTTGATTCTCCGGTAGAAACTTTGGGGCACTCTTTGAGGTTCTATGTGTTGGTTGAATAGATGAATCTGAGATTGTGTGATGCATATCGTATAATCACACCCACGGATACTTGAGGTGACATTGGAGTATCTAGGTGACATTAGGGTTTTGGTTGATTTGTGTCTTAAGGTGTTATTCTAGTACGAACTCTAGGCTGTTTGTGACACTTATAGGAATAGCCCAACGGATTGATTGGAAAGAATAACTTTGAGGTGGTTCCGTACCCTACCATAATCTCTTCGTTTGTTCTCCGCTATTAGTGACTTTGGAGTGACTCTTTGTTGCATGTTGAGGGATAGTTATATGATCCAATTATGTTATTATTGTTGAGAGAACTTGCACTAGTGAAAGTATGAACCTTAGGCCTTGTTTCCTATCATTGCAATACCGTTTGTGCTCACTTTTACCACTTGTTACCTTGCTGTTTTTATATTTTCAGATTACAAAAACCTATATCTACCATCCACATTGCACTTGTATCACCATCTCTTCGCCGAACTAGTGCACCTATACAATTTACCATTGTATTGGGTGTGTTCGGGACACAAGAGACTCTTTGTTATTTGGTTGCAGGGTTGTTTGAGAGAGACCATCTTCATCCTACGCCTCCCACGGATTGATAAACCTTAGGTCATCCACTTGAGGGAAATTTGCTACTGTCCTACAAACCTCTGCACTTGGAGGCCCAACAACGTCTACAAGAAGAAGGTTGTGTAGTATACATCAAGCTCTTTTCTGGCGCCGTTGTCGGGGAGGCTAGGTAAGCGGCACTCACACCCCGTCAACTAAGCTCTTTTTTGGCGCTGTTGCCGTGGAGGTGAGTGCTTGAATGTATATCTTTAGATCTTGCAGTCGAATCTTTTTGTTTCTTGTTTTAGCACTAGTTTAGTTTATAAAAGAAAACTACAAAAAAATGGAATTGAGTTTGTCTCATACGCTTCATCTTTTTAATATATTTCGTGAGTATGATGGAAAGGAAAATTGTGCCAAAGTGTTAGAAGAAGAATGCATTAAAATGTTTTGCGCTAAATCTTTGAATGATGAGTATGATTGCAATGTTGTTAGTATGAACTCCTTTAATATCCATAGTACTAATGATGATTGCACTAGTCATGATGAAAATATCTCCTATAAGCATGTCGATTTTTGTGGAGTGTATTGGGTTTGCAAGTATACACCAAATAGGGAAGATAGATATTGCAAGAGGCATAAGTATTTAGAAACTAAATTGTTGCAAGAAAGTCTTGATGTTTGTGCTGAAAAATTCAATATTTTTTGCGCCCCTTGTGAACTTTGCAATGAACTAGGTCATTTAAATCTCCAATGCAAATTGTTTCATGACCGAATCGTATCCAAAAATTGTGATAATTTGATTACTCTTGAGCATCATAAAGAGCTTAGTCTTCTTTTGGGGTATGAGGAAATGAAACATATAACTGAGGGTATTCCAAAGTTTAATTTTGATAGATTTCTTGATTTTGATCTAGAGAAGATTTATATGTATTGTGCGGTGAATTGCATTGAAAATCCTTATATTGCCAAATACATAAAGAAAAGAAAACAAATAGAGGATGAAGAGAATACTAACGAAAGGGACGAGACTTCCCAATATTCTCCTATTATTTCTTATGATGAATCAGGTAATGAGGAGGAGCCTTCTATTCAACCAATCTCATCAATAAGGAGCTCCAAAAGGAGGATTGAACCCACACATGATGTGGTGAAGAAGAAGAAAAGAAAAAGGAAGAGAGGTAAAAATATATCTCTCCCAAATAATGTTGCTCCTATTATTGCTGTGCCTCATGAAAATGAATCAAAAATAATTGTGGAAGATGATGCACTTGATGATGATCTCGTTATGCCTATTGCTTGTTGTGATGATTATGATTGGGAAGATAATGATAGTTCTTATGATCTTGAAAATCTTTTTGGCACTTGCTTGGAAGAATATGATAATTGTTATACTATTAGTGCTATCCATACTATTAATGATGAGAGTGATTATGCTTATGATATGAAAAGGCCCAAGCTTGGGGATGCTATGTTTGAAGAAGATGATGTTTTTGAGAATATATTTGCTGCAATTAATGTTTGTCCCAAGATTGGGGATGCTACGTTTAATGAAGATGATATTTTTAGCCTCCCAAGTTTTGATATGCAAAGTTGTTATGATGATAGCATGCCTTCTACCTATGATGATTATATTGATGAAAGTGGGTTTGGAAGAGTGTCAACTTTAGGAAGTAGTGATCCCACTATTTTGGAGGATGTTAAATCTTATAATATTTATTGAAGTGGATTTGGAGAGGTCATGACTTTATTTAGTGATGTATCCACTATTTTGGAAGAGGTTTCAATCGATTATAATGAGAACAAAGTTGCTACTTATGATGATTATTGTGATGAAACATATGCTATAAAAAGTAGTGATGATTATATTTATAAAACTTGTCATGATTATGATTCCCCTTTTTCTGAACATTACTCTTTTAATGTGGAAACAATTTATAGTATTCAAGTCTCTTATGATACTCCCACTATTCCGAAAGAGAAGAATTTTGCTTATGTGGAGAGTAATAAAATTTCTATGCTTGTAGATCATGAAAAGAATGCTTTAGGTGCTGGTTATATTGTTGAATTCATTCATGATGCTACTCAAATTTATTATGAGGGAGGAATATATGCTTGTAGGAATTGCAATAATATCAAGTTTCCTCTCTATGTGTTGAAAATCTTGAAGATTTGCTTGTTTTGCCTTCCTATGCTAGTTGATTATTGTTCACATAAGTTGTTTGCTCACAAAATCCCTATGCATAGGAAGTGGGTTAGACTTAAAAGTGCTGGTCATATTCTTCATTATGCTCTCTTTATGTTTCAATTCTTATCTTTTATGTGAGCATCATTGAAATCATCATGCCTAGCTAGGGGCGTTAAACGTTAGCGCTTGTCGGGAGGCAACCCAATTTTATTTTAGTTTCTTGCTTTTTGGTTCCGTTTAGCAATAAATAATCCATCTAGCTTCTGTTTAGATGTGGTTTTGTCTTTTAGTTAGTGTGTGTGCCAAGTAGAACCTTTAGGAAGACTTGGGTGAAGTCTTTATGATCATGCTGTAAAAAAACAGAAACTTTAGCGCTCACGAGATTAGCTAAAACTTTTTACTGGAGAGTGACATTTAGTTGATTCTTTTTGCATATCATTACTAGACAAATTTCTCAGGTCCACCAATTTATTTTAGAATTTTTGGAGTTCCGGAAGTTTGCGTTAGTTACAGATTACTACAGACTGTTCTGTTTTTGACAGATTCTGTTTTCATTGTGTTGTCTACTTATTTTGATGAATCTATGGCTAGTAAAATAGTTTATAAACAATAGAGAAGTTGGAATACAGTAGGTTTAACACCAATATAAATAAATAATGAGTTCATTACACTTCTTGAAGTGGTGTTTTGTTTTCTTTCGCTAACGGAGCTCACGAGTTTTCTGTTAAGTTTTGTGTTGTGAAGTTTTCAAGTTTTGGGTAAAGATTCGATGGACTATGGAATAAGGAGTGGAAAGTGCCTAAGCTTGGGGATGCCCAAGGCACCCCAAGGTAATATTCAAGGATAACCAAGATCCTAAGCTTAGGGATGCCCCGGAAGGCATCCCCTCTTTCGTCTTCGTTCATCAGTAACTTTACTTGGAGCTATATTTTTATTCACCACATGATATGTGTTTTGCTTGGAGCGTCATATCATTTTATTTTGTTTTGCTTGCTGTTTGAATAAAGTATCAAGATATGAAATTATTAAAATGGGAGAGTCTTCACATAGTTGCATAATTATTCGACTACTCATTGATCTTCTCTTATATCTTTCGGAGTAGTTTGTTGTTTGCTCTAGTGCTTCACTTATATCTTTTAGAGCACAATGGTGGTTTTATTTTGAAGAAATAGTTGATCTCTCATGATTCACTTAGATTATTTTGAGAGTCTTAAATAGCATGGTAATTTGCTTAAATAATCCTAATATGCTAGGTATCCAAGAATAGTAAAAACTTTCTTATGAGTGCATTGAATACTAAGAGAAGTTTGATACTTGATGATTGTTTTGAGATATCGAGATAGTGATATTAAAGTTGTGCTAGTTGAGTAGTTGTGAAATTGAGAAATACTTGTGTTGAAGTTTGCAAGTCCCGTAGCATGCACGTATGGTAAACATTATGTAACAAATTTGAAACATGAGGTGTTCTTTGATTGTCATCCTTATGAGTGGCGGTCGGGGACGAGCGATGGTCTTTTCCTACCAAACTATCCCCCTAGGAGCATGCGCGTAATGCTTGGTTTTTGATGACTTGTAGATTTTTGCAATAAGTATGCGAGTTCTTTATGACTAATGTTGAGTCCATGGATTATGCGCACTCTCACCCTTCCATCATTGCTAGCCTCTTCGGTACCGTGCATTGCCCTTTCTCACCTCGAGAGTTGGTGCAAACTTCGCCGGTGCATCCAAACCCCGTGATATGATACGCTCTTTCACACATAAACCTCCTTATATCTTCCTCCAAACAGCCACCATACCTACCTATTATGGCATTTCCATAGCCATTCCAAGATATATTGCCATGCAACTTTCCACCATTCCGTTTATCATGACACATTCATCATTGTCATATTGCTTTGCATGATCATGTAGTTGACATTGTATTTGTGGCAAAGCCACCATTCATAATTCTTTCATACATGTCACTCTTGGTTCATTGCATATCCCGGTACACCGCCGGAGGCATTCATACAGAGTCATACTTTGTTCTAGTATCGAGTTGTAATAATTGAGTTGTAAATAAATAGAAGTGTGATGATCATCATTTTCTAGAGCATTGTCTCAAGTGAGGAATAAAAGAAGAGAGAGAGAAAGGCCATAAAATAAGAGAAGGCCCAAAAAATGAGAGAAAAAGAGAGAAGGGACAATGTTACTATTCTTTTACCACACTTGTGCTTCAAAGTAGCACCATAATCTTCATGATAGAGAGTCTCTTGTTTTGTCACTTTCATATACTAGTGGGAATTTTTCATTATAGAACTTGGCTTGTATATTCCAATGATGGGCCTCCTCAAGTGCCCTAGGTCTTCGTGAGCAAGCAAGTTGGATGCACACCCACTTAGTTTCTTTTGTTGAGCTTTCATATATTTATAGCTCTAGTGCATCCGTTGCATGGCAATCCCTACTCCTCGCATTAACATCAATCGATGGGCATCTCCATAGCTCATTGATTAGCCTCGTTGATGTGAGACTTTCTCCTTTTTTTTGTCTTCTCCACATAACCCCCATCATCACATTCTATTCCACCCATAGTGCTATGTCCATGGCTCGCGCTCATATATTGTGTGAAAGTTTATAGATTTGAGATTACTAAAGTATGAAATAATTGCTTGGCTTGTCATCGGGGTTGTGCATGATGAGAGCATTCTTGTGTGACGAAAATGGAGCATGACTAAACTATATGATTTTGTAGGGATGAACTTTCTTTGCACATGTTATTTTGAGAGGACATAATTGCTTAGTTAGTATGCTTGAAGTATTATTACTTTTATGTCAATATGAACTTTTATCTTGAATCTTTCGGATATGAATATTCATACCACAATTAAGAAGAATTACATTGAAATTATGCCTAGTAGCATTCCACATCAAAAATTCTATTTTTATCATTTACCTACTTGAGGACGAGCAGGAATTAAGCTTGGGGATGCTGATACGTCCCAACGTATCTATAATTTTTGATTGTTCCATGCTATTATATTATCTGTTTTGGATGTTTATGGGCTTTATTAAACACTTTTATATTATTTTTGGGACTAACCTATTGACCAAGAGCCCAGTGCCAGTTCCTGTTTTTTGCCTTGTTTCATTGTTTCGAAGAAAAGGAATATCAAACGGAGTCGAAACGGAATGAAACCTTCTGGAGAAGTTATTTTTGGAAGGAAAGCAACCTGATAGACTTGGAGTGCACGCCACGAAAGAAACGAGGGAGCCATGAGGTAGGGGGCGTGCCCACCCCCCTAGGGCGCACCCTCCACCCTCATGGGCCCCTCGTGGCTCCCCTGACGTATTTCTTCCTCCTATATATATCCATATACCCTAAAACGATCGCGGGACAGAATAGATTGGGAGTTCCGCCGCCGCAAGCCTCTGTAGCCACCAAAAACCAATCGAGACCCTGTTCCGGCACCCTGCGGGAGGGGGAACCCTCACCAGTGGCCATCTTCATCATCCTGGCGCTCTCCATGACGAGGAGGGAGTAGTTCACCCTCGGGGCTGAGGGTATGTACCAGTAGCTATGTGTTTGATCTCTCTCTCTCGTGTTCTTGATTTGGCACGATCTTGATGTATCGCGAGCTTTGCTATTATAGTTGGATCTTATGTTGCTTCTCCCCCTCTACTCTCTTGTAATGGATTGAGTTTTCCCTTTGAAGTAATCTTATCGGATTGAGTCTTTAATGATTTGAGAACACTTGATGTATGTCTTGCCATCCATATCTGTGGTGACAATGGGATATCACGTGACTCACTTGATGTATGTTTTGGTGATCAACTTGCGGGTTCCGCCCATTAACTTATGCATAGGGGTTGGCACACGTTTTCGTCTTGATTCTCCGGTAGACACTTTGGGGCACTCTTTGAGGTTCTATGTGTTGGTTGAATAGATGAATCTGAGATTGTGTGATGCATATCGTATAATCATACCCACGGATACTTGAGGTGACATTGGAGTATCTAGGTGACATTAGGTTTTTGGTTGATTTGTGTCTTAAGGTGTTATTCTAGTACGAACTCTAGGGCTATTTGTGACACTTATAGGAATAGCCCAACGGATTGTTGGAAAGAATAACTTTGAGGTAGTTTCGTACCCTACCATAATCTCTTCGTTTGTTCTCGCTATTAGTGACTTTGGAGTGACTCTTCGTTGCATGTTGAGGGATAGTTATATGATCCAATTATGTCATTATTGTTGAGAGAACTTGCAATAGTGAAAGTATGAACCTTAGGCCTTTTTTCCTATCATTGCAATACCGTTTGTGCTCACTTTTACCACTTGTTACCTTGCTGTTTTTATATTTTCAGATTATAAAAACCTATATCTACCATCCATATTGCACTTGTATCACCATCTCTTCGCCGAACTAGTGCCCCTATACAATTTACCATTGTGTTGGGTGTGTTGGGGACACAAGAGACTCTTTGTTATTTGGTTGCAGGGTTGTTTGAGAGAGACCATCTTTATCCTATGCCTCCCACGGATTGATAAACCTTAGGTCATCCACTTGAGGGAAATTTGCTACTGTCCTACAAACCTCTGCACTTGGAGGCCCAACAACGTCTACAAGAAGAAGGTTGTGTAGTAGACATCAGTAGGGTCCAAGTCTCCTGGATCATATTCTTCCTGAAAATCACATTCCTGAAGGTTTCATTCCGTTTGGACTCCTTTTGATATTCTTTTTCTGCGAAACTCTGAAATAGGCAAAAAACAGCAATTCTGGGTTGGGCCTCCGGTTAATAGGTTAGTCCCAAAAATAATATAAAAGTGAATAATAAAGCCCAATAATGTCCAAAACAGTAGATAATATAGCATGGAGCAATCAAAAATTATAGATACGTTGGAGACGTATCAAGCATCCCCAAGCTTAATACCTGATCGTCCTCGAGTAGGTAAATGATAACAACAGAATTTTTGATGCGGAGTGCTACTTGGCATAATTTCAACGTAATTCTTCTTAATTGTGGTATGAATATACAGATCCGAAAGATTCAAGACAAAAGTTTAATATTGACATAAAAATAATAATACTTGAAGCATACTAACAAAGCAATTATGTCTTCTCAAAATAACATTGCCAAAGAAAGTTATCCCTACAAAGTCATATAGTATGGCTATGCTCTATCTTCACCACACAAAGTATTTAAATCATACACAACCCCGATGACAAGCCAAGCAATTGTTTCATACTTTTGACGTTCTCAAACTTTTTCAATCTTCACGCAATACATGAGCGTGAGCCATGGACATAGCACTATATGTGGAATAGAATGGTGGTTGTGGAGAAGACAAAAAGGAGAAGATAGTCTCACATCAACTAGGCGTATCAACGGGCTATGGAGATTCCCATCAATGTGAGTGAGTAGGGATTGCCATGCAACGGATGCACTAGAGCTATAAGTATATGAAAGCTCAACAAAAGAAACTAAGTGGGTGCACATCCAACTCGCTTGCTCACGAAGACCTAGGGCATTTTGAGGAAGCCCATCACTGGAATATACAAGCCAAGTTCTATAATGAAAAATTCCCACTAGTATATGAAAGTGACAAAATGAGAGACTCTCTATCATGAAGATCATGGTGCTACTTTGAAGCACAAGTGTGGTAAAAGGATAGTAACATTGTCCCTTCTCTCTTTTTCTCTCATTTCACATTTTTTTGGGCATTTTCTCTTTTTTTATGGCCTCTTTTTTTTAGTCCCGAATCTCATCCCGACTTGTGGGGGAATCATAGTCTCCATCATCCTTTCCTCACTTGGGACAATGCTCTAAAAATGATGATCATCACACTTTTATTTTCTTACAACTCAACAATTACAACTCGATACTTAGAACACAATATAACTCTATATGAATGCCTCCGGCGGTGTACTGGGATATGCAATGAATCAAGAGTGACATGTATGAAAGAATTATGAACGCTGGCTTTGCCACAAATACGATGTCAACTACATGATCATGCAAAGCAATATGACAATGATGGAGCGTGTCATAATAAACGGAACGGTGGAAAGTTGCATGGCAATATATCTCGGAATGGCTATGGAAATGCCATGATAGGTAGGTATGGTGGCTGTTTTGAGGAAGGTATATGGTGGGTGTATGATACCGGCGAAAAGTGCGCGGTATTAGAGAGGCTAGCAATGGTGGGAGGAAGAAAAGTGTGTATAATCCATCGACTCAACATTAGTCATAAAGAACTCATATACTTATTGCAAAAATCTACAAGTTATCAAAGAAAAGTATTACGCGCATGCTCCTAGGGGGATAGATTGGTAGGAAAAGACCATCGCTTGTCCCCGACCGCCACTCATAAGGAAGACAATCAATAAATAAATTATGCTCCGACTTCATCACATAACGGTTCACCATACGTGCATGCTACGGGAATCACAAACTTTAACACAAGTATCTCTCAAATTCACAACTACTCAACTAGCATGACTCTAATATCACCATCTTTATATCTCAAAACAATTATCAAGCATCAAACTTTTCTTAGCATTCAACACACTCATAAGAAAGTTTTTACTAATCTTGAATACCAAGCATATTGGGATTATTTAAGAAAATTACCATGCTATATAAGACTCTCAAAATAATCTAAGTGAAGAATGAGAGATCAATATTTTCTATAAAACGAATCCACCACCGTGCTCTAAAAGATATAAGTGAAGTACTAGAGCAAAACTATATAACTCAAAAGATATAAGCGAAGCACATAGAGTATTCTAACAAGTTCCAAATCATGTATGGCTATCTCAAAAGGTGTGTACAGAAAGGATGATTGTGTTAAACTAAAAAGCAAAGACTCATATCATACTAGACGCTCCAAACAAAACACATATCATGTGGTGAATAAAAATATAGCTCCAAGTAAAGTTACCGATGGAAGTAGACGAAAGAGGGGATGCCTTCCGGGGCATCCCCAAGCTTTGGCTTTATGGTGTCCTTAGATTATCTTGGGGGTGCCATGGGCATCCCCAAGATTAGGCTCTTTCCACTCCTTGTTCCATAATCCATCAAATCTTTCACCCTTCACAACACAAAACTTAACAAAAAATCTCGTGAGCTCCGTTAGAGAAAGAAAAAAAAAGACCACTTCAAGGTACTGTAATGAACTCATTCTTTATTTATATTGGTGTTAAACCTACTTTATTCCAACTTCTCTATGGTTTATAAACTATTTTACTGGCCATAGATTCATCAAAATAAGCAAACAACACACGAAAAACAGAATCTGTCAAAAACAGAACAGTCTGTAGTAATCTGTAACTAACGCAAACTTATGGAACTCCAAAAAATCAGCCAAAATAGGAAGACCTAGAAAATTTGTTTATTGATCAGAAGCAATTTGAATCAGTATTTTATCATGTTCTGGTGATTTGTAACAATTATTTTCATGAACAGAAAGTTTCTGGAAATTTCTGCAAGATCAAATAACTATCATCCAAGAAGATCATATAGGTTTAACTTGGCACAAACACTAATTAAAACATAAAAACACATCTAACCAGAGGCTAGAACAAATATTTATTCCTAAACAGAAGCAGAAAAGCAAAAAAACTAAAAAGAAAATTGGGTTGCCTCCCAACAAGCGCTATCGTTTAACGCCCCTAGCTAGGCATAAAAGCAAGGATAGATCTAGGTATTGCCATCTTTGGTAGGCAATCCATACGTGGCTCTCATGATAGATTCATATGGTAATTTAAATTTCTTCCTAGGGAAGTGTTCCATGCCTATCTTTAATGGAAATTGGAATCTAATATTCCCTTCCTTCATATCAATAATTGCACCAATCGTTCTAAGGAAAGGTCTACCAAGAATAATAGGACATGAAGGATTGCAATCTATATCAAGAACGATAAAATCTACGGGCACATAATTCCTATTTGCAACAATAATAACATCATTAATTCTTCCCATAGGTTTCTTAATGGTGGAATCCGCAAGGTGCAAGTTTAGAGAGCAATCATCAAAATCACATAAATCTAGCAAATCGCACAAAGTTTTGGGAATAGTGGAGACACTAGCACCCAAATCACATAAAGCATAGAACTCATGATCCTTAATCTTAATTATAATAGTAGGTTCCAACTCATCATAAAGTTTTCTAGGGATAGAAACTTCCAACTCAAGCTTTTCTTCATAAGATTGCATCAAGGCATCAATGATATGTTTGGTAAAAGCTTTATTTTGACTATAAGCATGAGGAGAATTTAGCACGGATTGCAACAAGGAAATACAATCTATCAAAGAGCAATTATCATAATTAAATTCCTTGAAATCCAAAATAGTGGGTTTATTAATATCTAGGGTTTTGATTTCTTCAATCCCACTTTTATCAATTTTAGCATCAAGATCTAAAAACTCCAAATTTTTCGAACGCCTTCTAGGTAAAAGTGGATCATATTCAGTCCCATCATTATCAAGATTCATAATGCAAAACAAAGATTTAATAGGGGACACATCAATAACTTTTAGATCTTCATCTTTATTTTCATAGAAATTAGAAGAACACGCTTTCATAAAGCAATCTTTCTTAGCACGCATCCTAGCGGTTCTTTCTTTGCACTCATCAATGGAAATTCTCATGGCTTTGAGAGACTCATTGATATCATGCTTAGGAGGAATAGATCTAAGTTTTAAAGAATCAACATCAAGAGAAATTCTATCAACGTTCCAAGCCAATTCATCAATTTTAAGCAATTTCTCTTCAAGCAAAGCATTGAAATTCTTTTGTGAATCCATAAACTCTTTAACACTAGTCTCAAATTCAGAGGGCATCTTATTACAATTTTCATAAGAGTTGTTGTAGGAATTACCATAATTATTAGAGGAATTGCTAGGATAAGGACTAGGATTAAAGTTTCCTCTATACGCGTTGTTACCAAAATTATTCCTACCAACAAAATTCACATCCATAGATTCATTATTATTCTCAATCAAATTAGACAAAGGCATATCATTAGGATCAGAAGAAACAGTCTTAGTAGCAAATAATTTCATAAGTTCATCCATCTTTCCACTCAAAACATTAATTTCTTCTATCGCATGCACTTTTTTATTAGTAGATCTTTCAGTGTGCCATTGAGAATAATTAACCATAATATTATCTAGGAGTTTAGTACCTTCTCCTAAAGTGATTTCCATAAAAGTGCCTCCCGCGGCCGAATCTAAAAGATTTCTAGAAGCAAAATTCAATCCGGCATAAAAAATTTGTATAATCATCCACAAATTCAAACCATGAGTAGGGCAATTACATATCATTAATTTCATCCTCTCCCAAGCTTGTGCAACATGTTCATGATCAAGTTGCTTAAAATTCATAATATCGTTTCTAGGAGAGATGATCTTAGCGGGAGGAAAATACTTAGAGATAAAAGCATCTTTGCACTTATTCCATGAATCAATACTATTTTTAGGCAAAGACGAAAACCAAGCTTTAGCACGATCTCTAAGAGAAAAAGGAAATAGCTTCAATCTAACAATATCATTGTCCACATCTTTCTTCTTTTGCATATTGCACAAATCAACGAAGCTATTTAGATTAGTAGCGGCATCTTCACTAGGAAGGCCGGCGAATTGATCTTTCATGACAAGTTTCAACAAAGAAGCATTGATTTCACAAGATTCAGTATTGGTAAGAGGACCAATCGGAGTGCTAAGGAAATCATTATTGTTGGTATTGGTAAAGTCACATAATTTGGTATTATCTTGAGCCATCGTGACAAACAACCAATCCAACACACGAGCAAACAAAAAGTAAGCGAAAAAGAGGCGAACGAAAAAGAGAGGGCGAATAAAACGGCAAGGGTGAAGTGGGGGAGAGGAAAACAAGAGGCAAATGGCAAATAATGTAGTGCGGGAGATAAGGGTTTGTGATGGGTACTTGGTATGTTGACTTTTGCGTAGACCTCCCCAGCAACGGCGCCAGAAATCCTTCTTGCTACCTCTTGAGCACTGCGTTAGTTTTCCCTTGAAGAGGAAAGGGTGATGCAGCAAAGTAGCGTAAGTATTTCCCTCAGTTTTTGAGAACCAAGGTATCAACCCAGTAGGAGGCTACGCGCGAGTCCCACGCACCTACACAAAACAAATAAATCCTCGCAACCAACGCGATAAGGGGTTGTCAATCCCTTCACGGTCACTTACGAGAGTGAGATTTGATAGATATGATAGGATAATATTTTTGGTATTTTTATGATAAAGATGCAAAGTAAAATAAAAGCAAGGGAAATAACTAAGTGTTGGAAGATTAATATGATGAAGATAGACCCGGAGGCCATAGGTTTCACTAGTGGCTTCTCTCAAGAGCATAAGTATTTTACGGTGGGTGAACAAATTACTGTTGAGCAATTGACAGAATTGAGCATAGTTATGAGAATATCTAGGTATGATCATGTATATAGGCATCACGTCCGAGACAAGTAGACCGACTCCTGCCTGCATCTACTACTATTACTCCACACATCGACCGCTATCCAGCATGCATCTAGAGTATTAAGTTCATAAGAACAGAGTAATGCCTTAAGCAAGATGACATGATGTAGAGGGATAAATTCATGCAATATGATAAAAAAACATCTTGCTATCCTCGATGGCAACAATACAATACGTGCCTTGCTGCCCCTACTGTCACTGGGAAAGGTCACCTTAAGATTGAACCCAAAGCTAAGCACTTCTCCCATTGCAAGAAAGATCAATCTAGTAGGCCAAACCAAACTGATAATTCGAAGACACTTGCAAAGATAACCAATCATACATAAAAGAATTCAGGAGATTCAAATATTGTTCATAGATAAACTTGATCATAAACCCACAATTCATCGGTCTCAACAAACACACCGCAAAAGAAGATTACATCGAATAGATCTCCACAAGAGAGGGGGAGAACATTGTATTGAGATCCAAAAATAGAGAAGAAGCCATCTAGCTACTAACTATGGACCCGAAGGTCTGAGGTACACTACTCACACTTCATCGGAGGGGCTATGGTGTTGATGTAGAAGCCCTCCGTGATCGATGCCCCCTCCGGCGGAGCTCCGAAACAGGCCCCAAGATGGGATCTCGTGGGTACAAAAGGTTGTGGCGGTGGAATTAGGTTTTTTGCTCCGTATCTGATCGTTTGGGGGTACGTAGGTATATATAGGAGGAAGGAGTATGTCGGTGGAGCAACAGGGGGCCCACACGGGTGGAGGGCGTGCCCTGGGGGGTAGGCGCGCCCCCTAACTCGTGGCCTCCTCCTTTATTTCTTGACGTAGGGTCCTAGTCTCCTGGATCATATTCTTCCTGAAAATCACGTTCCCGAAGGTTTCATTCCGTTTGGACTCCGTTTGATATCCTTTTTCTGCGAAACTCTGAAATAGGCAAAAAACAACAATTCTGGGCTGGGCCTCCGGTTAATAGGTTAGTCCCAAAAATAATATAAAAGTGAAAATAAAGCCCAATAATGTCCAAAACAGTAGATAATATAGCATGGAGCAATCAAAAATTATAGATACGTTGGAGACGTATCACGTAACGCCTCACACACACACGCATACGTGTACGAGAGAAACGCGCAAACCTTTGTGCATCACTCGGTCCCGACCACCAACAATAACCAGGAACTCCCAGATACTTTCCTCGCCCACGCTTCTACCACGTTTTTTTCCATCATGGATGGCCCAAAAAATGTCATGCAGTTGCGTCTCCGGCCCGCCCAGGATGAAAAGCCCATTTTCTGTCATGATTTTTTGTCATAGAAGTAGGAGCCCACCACATCTATGATGATACCGGGTTTTGTCACAATTATCGTCATAGAAGTGTCATAAGCATGACCGAAAAAATTCGTTCGGCCCAAAATGTCACGGATGTGTCTTTTTTTGTAGTGAGTATGGATTCATGCTCCGGATCCGGCGGCGGATCGCTTTCCTTGGGGGTGTCATTCAGGACGGAATCACCAAGGAGCTATAGTTTGGACATGCTAAAAAAGATCAGGATAGATTGGAACCTAATAGGATGATTCGGATCTGTAGTACACCTGCCTTCTGATGACCTTCAGAGAGTGCTCGGCCGCGACCGCCATCGTGGCGGCGATACGAGTAGGAGCAGCCGCACCGAAACCATCAGCACCACTCATCTGCATTCCCCCAATGTCAGCACCACGCGAGGGAATTTGGAGGCTATGTAAGGATTTGGGGGAAATGGGGAAACTGTGGGGATAAGCTAACGGTCGGGAACTACTTATGGCACTATATGTTGTATACGGCACACTGTTTATACATGTCGTTTGTGTTAGGTATTACAACATCACACACGATTTCCACACCAAACCGTGTGAGAGGACAACATAGGTTAGACACAGTTGCAGTTACATAACCGTATGTGATGTACTACCCTGTCCATATAATTGAGTTACAGTGATACCGTGTAAATAGCCGCTCTGCATATAGAGATGGCGGCGGCGGCCTAGGCAGCGGCTACCGGAGAAGAGGTCAATCCTCGGTCGGTGGCCACTGGCGGCGTCATAGGAGGTCAATCCTTGGTCTGCGGCGGGAGATAGGAGGAGCTCAACCATCAAGGTTGGTGGCGGCGTGATTCGAGCACATCCATCACGGTCGATGGCGGGATAGTGGAGGTAGAACTTCAGGCGGCAGCCGCACTAAGATTTGCTCCTCGACCCTGCTATCTCGGTGTGCCACCGCATCGCGCTTCTCTGTCTGCTAGGTGGAGGTCGCTGCGTGGCTAACTAATTAAGGTATTCTTTTTGTGAGTGGCTTAATTAAGGTATTCAATTCCTAAGGGTAGTGTTGTACTAGTACTCTGCGTGTAAATTGAATGGCCATTAATTTTTGTCATTGCACATCTGGTTAACAACATGGAGCGCCCTCAGTAATTATGAATATAAAACCTTGTGATTTATGCACGCATCTTTGGGCAGCAGTTAATCCGTGTATTAATGTTGTAGTTTTGTTTTTAATTACCATTCATGTGGTGCAGATGGAACGATCTCGATGGATGAAGAATTGGAAAACCGCGGATTTTATCATTGGCGTGACAGAGTTCATGAATTTGGCTGAAAGTACAAAGAGGAGAATTGGTGATGCATATTACATCCTGTGTCCATGTACTGATTGTGCCAATACAGAGTCACATGAAGTTGCAGATGTCCAATTGCACTTAGTCTCTAGGGGATTCATGGATGGATATACACTGGTGCGCGTCGGTCCTAAACAAACGGTTTTTAACCCCTTTCCGCGACGGCATCTGGAACCATCGCCAAGTGAGTGTGGGCGATAGGGGGTCCTTCCCACACGACCCAGAAACTGTCGGGGATATGCTCTCCTGGCACACATGTTTGGCAAAATGAGGTCGTGTGCGACCGGTGAGCGCTCAAATACGGAAATACATATAGTAGAGCTAAAAAATACAATTATACGGCGAAATTGTTTCTGGTCGCTAGTACATCCCACACAGTCTGTCCCCGCTAAACGTTTCCCTTAGTATGTACATCCCACACAGTCACTCAAAGGAAAACATTTCCGTTCACAGGTACATCACACACAATTTTTCCCGCTAAATCGCTTGCGTTATTGAATATATCACACACGGTCCGTGGAAGAAACTGTGTGGCAAAGGTTGTCCATCACACACAGTTTTCATGTGGTAAACGTTTGCGCAAGGTGGCCTAACGCAAACAGTTTTCAAGAGAAAGTCGTGTGTGATTGTTCATTGATCCAACACGGTTTATTCCTAGAAACTGTGTGCGTTGCCTGAGGTCATCGCCCACGGTATTTTTAAAAACAACCGTTTGCAATAGCAAAACCCAATTAGCAGGCCAATTCGCCACTAGCAGGTTAATTATCCGATTATTCATAATCCATTTATTAATCTAATTGACAGTCCATATTAAGCACACAATATATTTCATTTTCATAATTGAAATACAGTAGAGTAGAGCATCATATAGCTTCAGCACTCAGCTACCCCATTACACAACTACCACAGGACCAAGTTTCACATGCAACATCTATAACCTTTCGAAATTAGCATCATAGACGGTACATAGACATATGTATCTCATTTGAAAAACTGCTGAAGCAGAAGGCGAATATTGAGCCTTCATTGATGTTGAAGGTCTTTGTAACTTTAGGCTAGTGCTGGTGGATGATTGAACATCCATCCTTCTTCCTCTTCAGGAACACTTCAATATTGAACCATGGGTGTTGTATGAATACCTTCCTCGCCTCCTGACCATATAGGTGGTTTGAGAGGTAATCATTAGTGAACTGCTTTGGAAAGGCCTGAAAACAAGGATGTGCATAAATATCTTCTCTATATTGGAAATGGGGCAAAGGAATTAAAAAGGCGTGCGACCACGATTTGCTTCTCCGCTGCCAAATGCTCCTTGAGGTCCTGGCTATACTGTGTGCACCATGGCTTAGGCCGGCGCTTATTTGGTGGAGGGGTCGGTGATTTGGGTGGAAGCTGTCGCGCTCGCGCCGGCAGTAGGGGCATGTGGGATGTGGAAGGAGGAGGAGGATGGGGGTCGGGTGTGGATTACCTGGCTAGATAGGCGAGGCCAAGGAGCGTGAAGGAGGGTCGCCGGCAAGGAGATGGCGGCGCTGCAAGCAAGGAGTGAATTTTTCAACTTGGAAAGGAAGGCGGAAAGAGGGGAAATGTGGATTTTGGTAAGGGGGAGGGGCGGGGAGGTAGATATTTCCGCGGAAGCCAAAAAACTGGCGCGCAAAGTGTCATCAGACACGTCCCTTATTCAGAACTGTGTACGATATGTGAACATCACAAGCAATTCAGATAGCTTAACCCATGTGTGTTGAGTTTGAACGTCAAAAATTTTGGTTCGAATTTCCCTGGTTACAGTGGTCATCCACGTCATTGCATAATTAAGGTACACAAAGGAGACTAACTTCTTAATCGGGCAAGTTCAGCAATTAAATAGAGCTAGCTGACCTAACCATTACTCTAACAAATTAAAGACCGGCGCTCTTAATTAAACAAAACAAAGAGTACTACTACGGCTGGTGCTCGTCGATCTCCGCCGCCGCCTCCATGTGCAGCTCGCACCCAACGGTCTCCTGGGGAAGGGGCTCCATGGCATTAATTGCACCATACTCGGCAAGCATCTCGCCATCCGCGTCCGCCATATATTTGGAAAAGGCCGCCACGAGCTGGGCGTGGGAGGACGCCATGTGGGCTCTGGCAGGCTCTGTCGTGGAAAGGTATGCCGCGCAGGAACGGGTGGCTGCTCGAACGCTCTCGGCGATTGCCAGCTCTTCGGCCGTGGGTTGACGACCGTTGTCGGAGAAGCTTCGTTCGATTTGTGCGGTGACCGCCACGACCTGGGTGTGGACGGCCTCGACATGGTACTGTGCGGCCTCCAGCAGGGCTAATGCCACCGCTGCGGAACGGACAGCTGTTGTGCCGCTCTCGCCAGTTGCTACCCCCGAGGCAGATGCTGCTGCCGCCGCCTGAGAAGCAACAGCGGCTGTTTGGGCTGCCTTGGCCACCCGGATGCATACTGCAGTCGCCATCACGAAGCTTTTTAGCACGCGCTCTCGCCGGAGTGGGCCGCCGAAGTTGCCCTCACGACGTGGGTCCACGTCCCCATCTTTCACCGGCGACGAATGAACAGTGAAATGATATTTGGGGAGTGAGCTAGCTAGTGTGCTTGACACACCGGCTGTGGACTGTAGCCAACGCACCTTCTCTCGTGAGGCAAGGGCGGACTATACACCGACGGTGCTCCCAGATATTTTGTGTTGCGTCTCACACGGTTGGTGATAATAAACTGTGTGCGATCTACTTGATTTATCATCTTGATCATTTGAATTACATAATGGGGTCATAGCTACAAAGGATGGTGTTTGAATTGCTAGAACCTTTATCTGTAGTGAACATGCAACTATAGGTGTGTCGTCAAAAAATTTGGAATTATTCAGGGTTCGTTTGTACATTTTTATACATTAACTTGGTTTTCCAAGCATTTTATGTGCATAATTCAAATTTGAACTACATGTACATGCTCCACTGCGTATAAACTTATTGAAAAATCAAATATGTGTCCTGGGCACGGTTGATTGCCGGCAAAACGTTGAGATGCCTGGTTTTTAAATTCTAGTAAATCCAAAACTCGTCTGAAATTCACGAAACTTGGCATGCTATCATGGAGTGGCATCAACATGCCGTGGTACAAATTTTGTCCCATTTATGGCGGGTTTGGGTATATGCTTCTCACAAACCGGAGCTTCTCACAACAAGCATGATGGTTTTCGGTACGGAATGTCCCACCTTTGGGGACCGAACGATATCCATTGCCTCTTATTGCATTCAAATTTTTTTCTCGTGTCAACATAGAACAACTGGAGTGTTGTGTGAATTTTTTTGATTTTTGGGGGTTCGTTTGGACATTTTTATGCATTAACTGAGTTTTCAATGCATTTATGTGCATAATTCAAATTTGAACTGCATGCACATGCTCTAGTGCATATAAATTGGTTGAAAAATCAAATCTGTGTCCTTGGGTGCATGCTTAGGTCCCATGCAAGAAATGGGAATGAATCTTGAACACCAGGGTACCGTTGATTGCCGGCAAAACATTGAGATGCCTGGTTTTTAAATTCTAGTAAATCCAAAACTTGTTTGAAATTCATGAAACTTGGCATGCTATCATGGAGCGGCACCAACATGTTGTGGTACAAATTTTGTCCCATTTGGGGCAGGTTTCGGTATAGGCTTCTCACAAACCGGAGCTTCTCACAACAAGCATGATGGTTTTCGGTAGGGAACTGTAGCGACCAAACCTCAAACAGTTTGTGCTGCTATGCACCAGTGTCATCCCTGGATCAGTAATGCTGACACGCACAGTACAAATGGAGGATTTATAACAGAGTAGCAATCACACACTTATTACAACGAATATCTCAAAAGAGAATAAGTATGATAAATATGGCTTAAGGCCATCTAATACGATAACAGCGGAAGACTTGGAAGAATAGTGAGTCCATCAACTCCAACGGCATCACTGAGTATAAGACCACGACCTAAGGCACCTTACTCGTCGTCTGAAAAGTCTGCAACATGAAACGTTGCAGCCCGGAAACGGGTCAGCACATGGAATATGCTGGCAATGTAACACATAGAGAATAATGAACATAATAATGCTATACTATATGCATATATGGCTGGTAGAAAGCTCTATGGTTACAGTTTTGCGAAAAGCCAGTTTTTCCCTACTGCAAAGGAATAAATTTTATTTAACTATCATGGTGGTTGTTAAACATTGAGATGGTTGACAGCATCTCAATCCCAATTAAGTATCATCATTAACCCAACAAGATTAATTAAAGTAACATGATGAGATTCACATGATAATCCAAGTACTAGATACTCAAGATGTCCATAACCGGGGACACGGATAACCATGATTAGATTGTACACTCTGCAGAGGTTTGCACACTTTTCCCCACAAGACTCGATCGCCTCTGCTTGATTCTCGCACTACATGATGTTTGAGAAACGGATGACCGAGACACAGTCTTTCAGAAGCGTTAGCACCTTACGATGGGTAGACCGGTACACCTACATCCCCTACATCTGCTAGTCTACCACTGTAAGAGTTCACACAACTTAATCAACTATGCTAGAGCCCATAATAGCTTGTGGCTGCACACGGAAGTTTCTAGCATGAATAATCTCATGATCCTTTTGAACCTGGGTGGCGGTCCAAAAAGAAAAACAGGCAATCCTGGAATACCCAGGTACCTCAATCCACCCAGATGTGAGTTTTAGTTGCCACCTTAAGTAAACCATTAATTAACAATCTCACATCTGTCGTGAATATCTCTTAAACCCAATCTACGTCTACAAGCATAGCATAGCAATATAAGCAAACGTAGAAGTAACTCCCAAAGGTTTGATAATGAAACAGGTGATAGGTACTACCTCTTCTACTTCCCAATACCCACAATTTAATTAGATCCTAATCATGCAATGTTTGAGGATTGATCTAATGCAATAAAACTGGGTAGTAAAAGGGGTATGATCAAAGTGTTACCTGCCTTGCTGATGATCCGCGAAACCTAGCGATTCGAAGTAGCAAGCGGCGCACTCCGGGTACTCTATCGTAAACAAACAAGCAAACAATAAGTACTCATGTAATGCACGGGTAAAACTCAAATAAGAGAACTAACCAGAAAGTTCAACTTAAGAACTCCGGTTTGCAAACAGAATCAAATCGAACGAAGCAACGAAAGTCAAACGGCGAAAGAAACAAACTTCATTTACTAATCTGGACCTAGGTCAAATTTTACAGAAACACAAAACTTGTTTGAGTTGGTTAAACGGAAATAGAATTTCGAGACGAAACTCTAGGCGCTTGAATCGCCTGATTTCGATAAACGAGAGAAAAGTTATACTAGTTCGAAAATCTGATCAGAAATCACGATCAGAAAAATCGCGGAATAAATCCGAGAAAAGAAAAATGTCGAACTGGATCTAAACGACGAACGCGTTCAATAAAACAAACGAGCGAGCGAACGCTCACTAATTAATCTAAACAGAAAAAAAAATCGATCTAAAAAAACGGATCTAAAAAACTGACGAAAAACCACGGAAAAACCGAACGGTTTTTCGCGAGAAAACCGGCGGCTACCTCCGGCTCCGGCGACGAGGTCAGGCAGCGGCGGCAGGACGGCGAGGGGTGGCGGCGGCGGGTGGCG
>NC_057805.1:238027149-238030531 GCF_018294505.1 Triticum aestivum
GGCGGCAGGGTCGGGCTGGGGCGGCGCGGGGCTCGAGGCGGCTAGGGTTTGGCCTCGGGCTGGGCCGGCTCGGCGCTATATAAAGCCCCGGTCAGGCGGAGTCCTGACCGGTTACGGCCCATAGTCGGTTTCGTTTTTTTAAATAATTACGTGCAGAAAAACGATTAAAAGAAATACCAAACGGAATCCAAAAATCCCAAAATAAATTTTCCCCAGCTTCTAAAATCAAGTCGGACAAGATGAACATTTATTTGGGGCCTAAATGCAATTTTGAAAAACGCACATTTTTCTAAATTCAAATAAAATATCCGAAAACTCCGAAATAAAATCTTATTTGATTTTTTTATTAAATCTTCAATATTCCTATATTTTGGGAAATTCATTTTATTCCCTCGCTCATATTTTTATAATTGGAATAATTGAGGATAAAATAAATAAAACCAAATGATCCTATTTTAAAATTTTGATAAATCTCAAATACGAAAATAACGAAATCCCCAACTCTCTCCGTGGGTCCTTGAGTTGCGTAGAAGTTCCAGGATCAAACCAAAATGCAATAAAATATGATATGCAATGATGATCTAATGTATAACATTCCAAATTGAAAATTTGGGATGTTACAGGAACGTCCCACCTTTGGGGACGAAACGATATCCATTGCCTCTTATTGCTTTCAAAAAAAATTCTCGTGTCAACATAGAACAACTGGAGCGTTGTGTAAATTTTTGTGATTTTTCGGGGTTTGTTTGGACATTTTTATGCATTAACTAAGTTTCAATGCATTTATGTGCATAATTCAAATTTGACCTACATACACATGCTTCAGTGCATATAAATTGGTTGAAAAATCAAATCTGTGTCCTTGGGTGCATGCTTAGGTCCCATGCAAGAAATGGGAATGAATCTCGAACACCAGGGCACCGTTGATTGCCGGCAAAACATTGAGATGCCTGGTTTTTAAATTCTAGTGAATCCAAAACGGGTCTGAAATTCATGAAACTTAGCATGCTATCATGGAGTGGCATCAACATGTCGTGGTACAAATTTGGTCCCATTTAGGGCAGGTTTGGGTATATGCTTCTCACAAACCGGAGCTTCTCACAACAAGCATGATGGTTTTCGGTAGGGAACGTCCCACCTTTGGGGACGAAACGATATCCATTGCCTCTTATTGCTTTCAAATTTTTATCTCGTGTCAACATAGAACAACTGGAGTGTTGTGTGAATTTTTGTGATTTTTCGGGGTTCGTTTGGACATTTTTATGCATTAACTGAGTTTTCAATGCAGTTATGTGCATAATTCAAATTTGAACTACATGCACATGCTCCAGTGCACAAAAATTGGTTGAAAAATCAAATATGTGTCCTTGGGTGCATGCTTAGGTCCCATGTAGGAAATGGGAATGAATTTCAAACACCAGGGCACCGTTGATTGCCGGCAAAACATTGAGATGCCTGGTTTTGAAATTCTAGTAAATCCAAAACTCGTCTGAAATTCATGAAACTTGGCATGCTATCATGGAGTGGCATCAACATGCTGTGGTACAAATTTTGTCCCATTTGGGGCAGATTTGGGTATATGCTTCTCACAAACCGGTGCTTCTCACAACAAGCATGATGGTTTTCGGTAGGGAACGTCCCACCTTTGGGGACGAAACGATATCCATTGCCTCTTATTGCTTTCAATTTTTTTTCTTGTGTCAACATAGAACAACAGGAGTGCTGTGTGAATTTTTGTGATTTTTCGGGGTTCATTTGGACATTTTTATGCATTAACTGAGTTTTCAATGCATTTATGTGCATAATTCAAATTTGAACTACATGCACATGCTCCAGTGCATAGAAATTGGTTGAAAATCAAATATGTGTCCTTGGGTGCATGCTTAGGTCCCATGCAAGAAATGGGCATGAATTTCAAACACCGTGGCACCGTTGATTGCTGGCAAAACATTGAGATGCCTAGTTTTTAAATTCTAGTAAATCCAAAATTCGGTTAACCATTCACGTGACGCCACATGTCTTTGTTTCAATGGCTGTAGGAGGTGTTGTGTGGACAGCTGCTTGACCCTGACTGAAATGTGTCGAGCAAGATTTTGCAGCTCTTGATCGCAAATGATTTAGATAGAACACCTCTATGCAAAGTGAGAGCAGCGCAGGATGTGTGCATCCCTTCAACACAAACGGTTGTGCTGGATGACCCGTGTGCAACCACGTACAAACAATTTTGTAAGATTTGCATTTGTCATATTTGGTATGTTGCCATTTGTCAAACTGGAAAGATTTACATTTGTTGATCTAGTAACGTTGCCATTTGTCAATCCTTGTAAGACTGTGATTTGTCAAAATATGCAGCTGGAAATCATTAGCACTATGTAATTTTTGCTACTAAAATTCAGTAACTAAGCATAGATTTCATTCATAGATTAAGCAGTCGTTCTTAATTTATACAAACAGTTCAACTCGACAGCTGAACCGACCAAACTTCTTCCCATTTATTGCCAACCACGTACTGAAATAGCTAGTTCAACTATATATACTAGCTAATTTTAAGTACATTGTACAGTTCGACCACACATCTATAGTCAGATGAACTGAACAAAATAGCCCCTAAATACTACTACTTCCACGGAGGGGCTTTGTGCTACTTCCGGCAGCCTCTCCTCTGTCGAGCACACTCAGTGAGGGGCAGAGGAGGAGAAATGCAATACTGTAACACCCCGCATGTAACTTACCATATTTGTAACTCCGACTCTTGCCATTTTCGGCTATGTGATATGTTTTTCCCTCCGTTGTCGGGTTTTGTCTTTGGTTTGTTTTTTTGTCATGTCATGCATTTTCATATCATGTCATCATGTGCATTGCATTTGCATACGTGTTCGTCTCATGCATCCGAGCATTTTCCCCGTTGTCCGTTTTAAATTCCGGCGCTCCTATCTCCTCTGGTGCACCCCTCTTGTTTTCTTTCGTGTGCGTGTGTCAAACTTTCTCGGAATGGACCGAGGCTTGTCAAGTGGTCTTAATATACCACCCGGAGACTACCGGTCAAGTTTCGTTCCATTCGGAGGTCGTTTGGTACTCCATCGGTTAACCGGGCATCCGCAAAGTCCATTTGAGTATCCAGCAAAAACCCCCTGCAAAACCAGCCCAAAACCCACCAAACTCTCTTCCATGCTCTAGGTCGTTCGATCACGATCGTGTGGGCGAAAACCGCACCTCATTTGGCGTCTCCTAGCTCCCTCTACCTATTTATATGTGGGCATCCCGAAAAACGAATTCACAGACGAACCCTAGAGATTTTCCCACCGCGCCGCCGGACGCGTTCGTCCGTGCCGGACAACGTCCAACCGCCCCGCCGCCGGCCCGCGAAGCCCGCAGCGGGCCC
>NC_057805.1:238030897-238039526 GCF_018294505.1 Triticum aestivum
CCGGCTCGCCATCTCCGCCGCCGGCGCCGTGCCCGCCGCCCCGGGCCGCCTCCTCCGGCCCCGCCGCCGGTGCCCCTCCTCCGGTGCCCCTCCTCCGCCGCCTCGCCTTTCTCCTCCTCCGGCCAGGCCCGCCGGCCCCTGCCTCGCCGTCGCCGTCGGCAGCTCGAGCGAGTTCGCTCGATCCGATCTGGTACAGCTCCCCCCCCCGTTGACTTTCCTAGCCTTCGTTTTTTTCTAAGTCCTAATTTTCCTCAGCATATGCTCCTGTTCCCGATGCGATAACTTCTTGCATGTAGCTCCGATTCGCGCGTGTAATATGTCAAGTTGTTCGCCTCGTGATGCTCTTCATTTTGTTCAATTGCACCATTTTCATTAGAGGTCATCTTGATGCCCAAATCTTCGTTGGAAGAGGGCTAGTTGCTGTTAATCTCTGGTTCTTATCAGAACTTGGAGATTTGTCATTTTTGTATCATTTAATCTGTGCATCTTTTGAGCATGAGCTCTACATGTGTTTTGAAGTATGCCATGCCATCTTATCTTGCATATCATATCTTGCATATCATACATGTTTTGCATCATGGTGTTTGCGCATTTCTCGTTGTTGATTGTGGTTCCGTTTGCTTGTGTTCTTGTCTTGGGTAGAGCCAGGAGACGAGTTCGTGAACGAGGAACCTGTCGAGTACGCTTACGAGGATCAAGCTTTCAACAACTCTGAGAATCTTGCAGGCAAGATGACCACCCCTCGAAATCACTTCTATCTTTGCTATGCTAGTTGTTCGCTCTATTGCCATGCTCCGCTACCTATCACTTGCTATATCATGTCTCCTATTTTTAGCCATGTCAGCCTCTAACCATCCTTTTCCTAGCAAACCGTTGTTTTGCTAAGTTACCGCTTTTGCTCAGCCCCTCTTATAGCGTTGCTAGTTGCAGGTGAAGTTGAAGTTTGTTCCATGTCGGAACATGGATATGTTGGGATATCACAATATCTCTTACTTAATTAATGCATCTATATATTTTGGTTAATGGTGGAAGGCTCGGCCTTATGCCTGGTGTTTTGTTCCACTCTTGCCTCCCTAGTTACTGTTATACCGGGATTATGTTCCTTGAGTTTGCGTTCCTTACGCGGTCGGGTGATTTATGGGAACCCCTTGACAGTTCGCCTTGAATAAAACTCCTCCAGCAAGGCCCAACCTTGGTTTTACCATTTGCGACCTATACCTTTTTCCCCCGGGTTTTCGCAAGCCCGAGGGTCATCTTATTTTAACCCCCCCGGGCCAGTGCTCCTTCGAGTGTTGGTCCGAACTGAGCAGACTACGGGGCCCCCTCCTGGAAACTCGAGGTCTGGTTTTACTCGTAGGATGTCTCATCCGGTGTGCCCTGAGAACGATATATGTGCAGCTCCTATCGGGATTTGTCGGCACATTCGGGTGGCTTTGCTGGTCTTGTTTTACCATTGTCGAGATGTCTTGTAAACCGGGATTCCGAGACTGGTCGGGTCTTTCCGGGAGAAGGTTTATCCTTCGTTGACCGTGAGAGCTTATGATGGGCTAAGTTGGGACACCCCTGCAGGGTATTATCTTTCGAAAGCCGTGCCCGCGGTTATGAGGCAGATGGGAATTTGTTAATGCCCGGTTGTAGATAACTTGTCACTTGACCCAATTAAAATACACCAAGTGCGTGTGTTACCGTGATGGTCTCTTCTCGGCGGAGTCCGGGAAGTGAACACGGTCAGTGTTATGTATGACGTAAGTAGGTGTTCAGGATCACTTCTTGGTCATTGCTAGATGACGTCCGTTCTGTTGCTTCTCTTCTCGCTCTCATATGCGCAAGTTAGCCACCATATATGCTTTTGCCGTTGCAGCTCCACCTCTTTGCACCATCCTTTCCTACAAGCTTAAATAGTCTTGATCTCGCGGGTGTGAGATTGCTGAGTCCCCGTGACTCACAGATACTTCCAAAACATTTGCAGGTGCCGACGATGCCAGTGCAGACGATGGCGTCGATCTCAAGTGGGAGTTCGACGAGGAACGTGGTCGTTACTATGTGTCTTTTCCTGATGATCAGTAGTGGAGCCCAGTTGGGACGATCGGGGATCTAGCATTTGGGGTTTTCTTATTTTCATCTGGATTTTTACCGTAGCCGGTCTATATGATTGTATTTTGGATGATGTATGATGATATTTATGTATTGTGTGAAGTGGCGATTGTAAGCCAACTCTTTATCCCATTCTTGTTCATTACATGGGATTGTGTGAAGATGACCCTTCTTGCGACAAAACCACTATGCGGTTATGCCTCTAAGTCGTGCTTCGACACGTGGGAGATATAGCCGCATCGTGGGCGTTACAAGTTGGTAATCAGAGCCATCCCCGACTTAGGAGCCCCCTGCTTGATCGAATCGCTGACGTTGTTGAGTCTAGAATAAAGAAAATTGAGTCTTAGGATTATATATAACGGAGAGTAGGATTCTTTTTACTCCTCAGTCCCTTCGTCGCTCTGGTGAGGTCTCCTGACGTAGAAGTTTTGATTACTCTCTCCTCAAATTTCACTAAAAAAAATTTTAGGATCACGCGGGTATCTTGGAATCGTTCCGATGGATTTGTGACGAGAACATTGTTCTTGGTGCCTCCTGTCATTTAGGGGTTGTGGCAGTGTCCCGGGGAGTTGAGCTCCGAGGTGTTGTCGTCACAATTTTATCGTTGCAGTTCTGGAATACCTGAGTTTCGCCGACATCGAAATCTCTTTTATGCAGTTGTTGGTGAGATCACCTCGACGCCACCCAGTACTGGGGCGGGAGTTCGGGAGTATTGCCATGACTTGTATAACGGATGTTTTTCGAAGGTTGAGGTAAACGATTTCCGAAGGTTTCTTGGTTATGTGTTGACGGATGGATACAGCTGGATCTAGGGATTGCTAGTTTGGGTGATATATATTTGTGTCCCCTGTATCCCCTACACCAGATTGCATAACCAGAAAGTTTCGGGAGTTTATAAGTGGGAATTCAAGTAGCCTTAGGATATCTTTCCGACAGACACATGATATGAGATTGGGGTTCGACGTCTAGTGGTCCGCCTGTATACGGTTGATTTTACAGTGGTCTTGTTGTGTCTTAAAGAGTCCATGGCTTTGCCGACTCGGGGACGCTTCGTATGTCATGTGCACAGCCTTGTACATGATGGTGCTGTACGATTGAGCCCGTGTGGGCCCCACCACGAAAACTTCGGACGAAATATCTATCATATGTTTGTTCCGGCTTATTCTGCAAGCCAATACATTGTTTTATTTTGTATTGTGGTATTCGAGTTACTTCGAATTCTATGTTCATTCCATATCTTTTTCAAGTGGCTTCTCAACTTATGGAAGTGTGATGATTTACTACGGAATTCATTCGTTCATCTTCGTTCGAATGTTTATTGTGAAGACTATATGTTGCAATTTCTATCCGTTGATTCTACTTATCTTTTATCTATCAAGATGCTAACGGATATCACCCTCTTCAGGATGGCTCCGCCAACGCGTCAGAATCCGGATCGCAATGAAGGGAGTCAAGCGAACCCTCCGCCACCACCTCCACCTCCGGAGGCATGGCAAGCAATCATGGCAGCCACCAACGCCAATGCTCAGATGATTCTGCAACTATTGCAAGAACGTACTCAAGGGCAAGGCAATCAAGGCAATCAAGGTCAAGGCAACAATCAGTTTCACTTTGCCACTCTCAACCAGTTTCTCGCAAATCAGCCCAAGTCTTTCAGCTACTCTGCCGAGGCCACGAATGCCGATGATTGGCTCGTGGACATCAACAAGCATTTTGAATGTAGCAATGTCAGGCCTGAGGACTATGTCAAGTTCGCTTCTTTCCAGCTCAAGGACCAAGCTGCTGATTGGTATCAACAATACAAAGATTCCAGAGGAGGTCGTGTGATAACTTGGACTGACTTCTGTCAGGACTTCAAAGCGCACCACATTCCACAAAGTGTTGTCGAGAGCAAGCGTGAGGAGTTCCGCAATCTCAAGCAAGGAAACATGTCTGTGTATCAATACAACATTTAGTTTCAGAAACTTGCTCGCTTCGCTAAACAAGACGTTCCTGATGAGAAGAGTATGATCTATCACTTCAGAGGTGGCTTTAAAGAGGATCTGCAGTTAGCTCTCGTTCTTGTTGAGCCTACTCACTTTGATCAATTCTACAATATGGCACTGAAGCAAGAGGCTGCTCAGCTCAAGTGTGAGGCTTCTAAGAAGAGAGTCAGAGATGCAGTTCAGTCTTCTTCTTCCTCACTTGTGACAGCTAAGCAACAGAAGTTCTGGTTGCCTCCTCCTCCTCCGTTTCGTCAGCCTTTCCAGCAGAGGAACAAAGGTGGCCATGGTTCTTCAAACTCTTCCAACTCTGGCTATCAGAACAAGTCTCAGAATCAAACTCCAAAGTCCAATGCTCCTTATCACCGTCCACTCTCAGAGGTGACTTGCAACAAATGTCAGCAGAAAGGTCACTATGCTAACAAGTGCTTCAACCAGAGGCGTCTTCCTCCTCCTCCTCCTGTCAGATCTTCCAGCAATGCAGTGGTGAAGCATAATCCAAAGTCTGCAAAGGTGAACATGATGAATGCAGCTCAAGCGGAGGAATCTACTGATGTGATAATGGGTAATCTCTCAGTTAATGATATTCCTGCAAAAGTTCTTTTTGATACTAGTGCATCGCATTCTTTCTTGTCATACCCATTTGCATCGAAGCACAATGTTGACACAGAGTTTATCCAAAGTTATGCAAGTTGTTTCTCCGGGAAAGCTTTTGTCTTCTAGTTTGGTTGCTCCCGATGTTTCCATCAAGATGGCCGACTATAGATTCCACTCTTCTCCAATTGTTCTTGGTGACTCGGATATTGATCTTATTCTTGGGATGGACTGGCTTTCTAAGCACAAGGCTCAACTTGATTGTGCTGCCAGGGAAATTCAATTGACACACTCGTCTGAGGATGTGATTATTTTTGCCGCTCGTGATGAAACCATTCGGTTTTTCTCTCTCAATGAGAAGGGCGAATTGAATGCCATCTCTCAAATTCTAGTCGTTTGCGGGTATCAAGACGTTTTTCCAGAAGAGATTCCGGGTATGCCTCCTCATCGGCCAGTTGAGTTCGTTATTGAACTAGAGCCTGGCACTGAACCCGTTTGCAAGCGTCCAGACAAGCTTGGACCTAACGAGCTGAAGGAATTGAAGAAGCAGCTCGATGAACAAGAACGTCTGGGTTTGATCAGACCGAGTTCTTCTCCATGGGGTTGTGGTGTTCTTTTTGTCAAGAAGAAGGATGGCACGGACCGACTTTGTGTCGACTACCGTCCATTGAACAAGAAGACTATCAAGAACAAGTATCCACTTCCCAACATCAATGAGCTTTTTGAGCAACTCAAAGGGGCCAAAGTATTCTCGAAGCTTGACCTTCGTATGGGTTATCATCAGATTCGCATTCGTGAAGAAGATATTCCCAAGACAGCATTCAGAACAAGCTTTGGTTCTTATGAATATACTGTCGTGTCTTTCGGCCTTGTCAATGCTCCTCCGGTGTTCTCTCGGATGATGAATTTCATCTTCAACCCCTATACCAATGAATTCGTTCTGGTGTATCTCGATGATATCTTGGTCTTCTCCAAGAACAAGCAGGATCATGCCAAACATTTACGATTGGTGCTCGACAAGCTCAGAGAGTATCAATTCTATGCGAAGTTCTCCAAATGTGAGTTTTGGCTCGATGAAGTTCTTTTCCTTGGTCACATCATCTCTGCCAAAGGCATCGCTGTTAACCCCGAGAAGGTGTCCGCAGTTGTGGATTGGGAACCTCCTCAAAATGTCAAACAGCTTCGAAGTTTTCTGGGTCTTGCAAGCTATTGCCGAAGATTCGTTGAGAATTTCTCCAAGATTGCAAAACCTCTTTCCAACCTCCTACAGAAGCATGTGAAGTATGTCTGGTCTCCTGAGTGTGACGTTGCTTTCAACACTCTCAAAGAGAAACTAGTCACAGCTCCTGTCTTGACTCCTCCTGATGAATCTAAGCCGTATGAAGTTTTCTGTGATGCTTCTCTCCAAGGTCTCGGTGTTGTGTTAATGCAAGAGAAGAAAGTTGTGGCCTATACCTCTTGGCAGTTGAAGCCCAACGAGAAAAACTACCCCACTCACGATCTTGAGTTGGCGGCAGTTGTCCATGCATTGATTACGTGGAGACATCTCTTGTTGGGAAGACAAGTGGACATTTTCACTGATCACAAGAGTCTCAAGTATATCTTCACTCAACCCAACCTCAACCTCAGACAGACTCGATGGGTCGAAATGATTCAAGAGTACAATCCGAGTATCAAATATACTCCAGGCAAAGCAAATGTCATTGCAGATGCTTTAAGCAGGAAAGCTTATTGCAACAGCTTAATTCTCAAGCCTTTTCAACCGGATCTTTGTGAAGCTTTCCGCAAGCTGAATCTCCAAGTTGTTCCTCAAGGCGTTCTTGCCAACCTCATAGTCTCTCCTACTTTGGAAGATCAAATTCGTGAGGCACAACTCCTTGATGCCATGGTGAAGAAGGTGAAACGTGGTATCGACAAGGGTCTTTCCAAATACAAGTGCTATCGCATTGATGACAGAGACACTTTGTTCTTCGAGGACCGGATTGTGGTTCCGAAAGGTGATCTAGGGAAAGTCATAATGAACGAGGCGCACAATTCTCTCCTTTCCATTCATCCTGGAAGTACGAAGATGTATCATGACCTCAAGCAGTCGTATTGGTGGACTCGAATGAAGCGAGAAATTGCTCAATTCGTGAATGAATGTGATGTCTGCCGAAGAGTGAAAGCAGAACACCAACGACCAGCTGGTCTCCTCCAACCTCTTGCTATCCCAGAATGGAAGTTTGATCATATCGAAATGGACTTCGTGACTGGATTTCCCAAGTCCAAGCGCGGAAATGACGCTATCTTCGTTGTCATCGACAAGCTCTCTAAAGTGGCTCATTTCCTTCCTATCAAAGAATCCATCACAGCAGCTCAGCTGGCAGAGCTCTACACCTCCAGAATTGTCTCTTTGCACGGCATTCCACAATTGATTTCTTCTGATCGTGGAAGTATCTTCACCTCTAAGTTCTGGGACTCCTTCCAGAAGGCCATGGGCACAAACATTCGCTTCAGCACAGCTTTCCACCCTCAAACTAGTGGCCAAGTCGAGCGAGTCAATCAAATTCTTGGAGATATGCTCAGGGCCTGTGTCATTTCCTTTGGCATGAAATGGGAAGATTGTCTTCCATATGCTGAATTCTCCTACAACAACAGCTTCCAAGCGAGTTCGGGCAAGGCCCCATTCGAGATTCTCTATGGCAGAAAGTGTCGTACTCCTCTCAATTGGTCAGAGACTGGTGAACGCCAACTTCTTGGCAATGACTTAATCACTGAAGCTAAAGAAATGTGTAAAGTCATCCGTGATAATCTCAAGGCCGCGCAATCCCGCTAGAAGAGTTACTATGATAGTAAGCATCGTGATTTGGCTTTTGAGATCGGAGACCATGTCTACCTCCGCGTCTCTCCAATGAAAGGCACTCGTCGCTTCGGTATCAAAGGGAAGCTTGCCCCTAGATACGTGGGTCCTTTCAAGATCATTGGCAAAAGAGGCGACCTCGCCTATCAACTTGAGCTTCCTTCCAACTTCGCGAACGTGCACGATGTGTTCCACGTGTCACAGCTCCGCAAGTGCTTCAAGACGCCTGAGCGCACTATCGACTTCGAAGAGATTGACCTTCAAGAAGATTTGTCTTATCATGAGCACCCCGTTGCTATTCTTGAAGAAACTGAGCGCAAGACTCGCAACAAGTCTATCAAATTCCTAAAAGTGAAGTGGTCGCACCATTCCGACCGGAAAGCCACCTGGGAACGCGAGGACCATCTCCGTTCCGAATATCCGGAGTTCTTTCAGTCCTAGATCTCGGGACGAGATCCTCTTGTAGTGGTGGAGTGTTGTAACACCCCGCATGTAACTTACCATATTTGTAACTCCGACTCTTGCCATTTTCGGCTATGTGATATGTTTTTCCCTCCGTTGTCGGGTTTTGTCTTTGGTTTGTTTTTTTGTCATGTCATGCATTTTCATATCATGTCATCATGTGCATTGCATTTGCATACGTGTTCGTCTCATGCATCCGAGCATTTTCCCCGTTGTCCGTTTTCCAATCCGGCGCTCCTATCTCCTCCGGTGCACCCCTCTTGTTTTCTTTCGTGTGCGTGTGTCAAACTTTCTCGGAATGGACCGAGGCTTGTCAAGTGGTCTTAATATACCACCCGGAGACTACCGGTCACGTTTCGTTCCATTCGGAGGTCGTTTGGTACTCCATCGGTTAACCGGGCATCCGCAAAGTCCATTTGAGTATCCAGCAAAAACCCCCTCCAAAACCAGCCCAAAACCCACCAAACTCTCTTCCATGCTCTAGGTCGTTCGATCACGATCGTGTGGGCGAAAACCGCACCTCATTTGGAGTCTCCTAGCTCCCTCTACCTATTTATATGTGGGCATCCCGAAAAACGGATTCATAGACGAACCCTAGAGATTTTCCCACCGCGCCGCCGGACGCGTCCGTCCGCGCCGGACAACGTCCAACCGCCCC
>NC_057805.1:238039967-238110478 GCF_018294505.1 Triticum aestivum
GGCGCCGTGCCCGCCGCCCCGGGCCGCCTCCTCCGGCCCCGCCGCCGGCGCCCCTCCTCCGCCGCCTCGCCCTTCTCCTCCTCCGGCCAGGCCCGCCGGCCCCTGCCTCGCCGTCGCCGTCGGCAGCTCGAGCGAGTTCGCTCGATCCGATCTGGTACAGCTCCCCCCCGTTGACTTTCCTAGCCTTCGTTTTTTTCTAAGTCCTAATTTTCCTCAGCATATGCTCCTGTTCCCGATGCGATAACTTCTTGCATGTAGCTCCGATTCGCGCGTGTAATATGTCCAATTGTTCGCCTCGTGATGCTCTTCATTTTGTTCAATTGCACCATTTTCATTAGAGGTCATCTTGATTCCCAAATATTCGTTGGAAGAGGGCTAGTTGCTGTTAATCTCTGGTTCTTATCAGAAGTTGGAGATTTGTCATTTTTGTATCATTTAATCTGTGCATCGTTTGAGCATGAGCTCTACATGTGTTTTGAAGTATGCCATGCCATCTTTCCAGTGGTATAGTCCATGCATTTTTGTGATCTCTGTGGTGACTAGCACAAGCATGCAAAGTAGGCCCCGTAATATTTCTGATTTCAGGGACTTGGTGATTTCTCTAAGTCCTTGTCTGCTGTAATTTTGTTGCCATGTAAACTTGCCGCTACAGAGAGATCCATGCATATTTTGGAGATGTTCAGTGAGAATGTTTTGTAGCTATAGTTGTAATTGATCAATTCCTGGAATTGTTTGGAATTTTAGAGTAACATAGCATGACTCAATCTTCCTCTACCTTTGCTATAAAATATTTCTGGCAGATTCTTAACATGACATGCATTTTTGCCAAGCTTATTGTAGTTGATCCATACATGCTATGTATTTGTTATTGCCATGGTTAGCTTCATAAAGATGCCATCTTGCTGTAGGTATGCTTGGTTTGTCATGCATTGCTCTGTAGTGAGTGCATCAAGCTCACAAAAAGGCCTACATATTAATATTTCTGCCATGCTCTGATTTCTGCTAAGTCTGAAACCTGATAACGAAACTTTCTATGTTTACATGCTTGCCATCATATTTTCTTGTCCTTTTTGTCTTATGGTCAGTAAGGGACTTTTGTCATGTGCATTTAGTAGAACACTACCATGCCTTGTTTTGCTATGTTAAGTTCTTGTAGCATGTTGATTTCGTGCTCTGAACATTGCTACCTGATGCTGTTTTCTGCCATGTCCAGTTTTTCACTAAGTCTGTGAACCTGTAATCTTTTGCACTTTTGCCATGTTTGTTTGAGCTTGATATGTTGTGAACTAGCCGTAGCTCAGTGTTCATCTTTTGTCAAGCATCGCCTGTAGATTACTGCCATATGATTTGTTGCTATGTTGGGGTGCTGTAGCTTTGTTGTTTGTTGCATTTTAAGTGCTATCTTGCTGTTTATCGCAGTTTAGTGTCATTCTTGTTTTGCTTGCCATTTGCAAACCGTGCATCCGATTCCGGTGATCTTTATATCGATTTCGACCGAAATCATCTCATATTTCCAGTGGCATGCTTGGTTTGCCATGTTACTGCCATGTTCATCATTTTCCTTCCGGAGCACGCATATGCGTCGCATATCATATCTTGCATATCATACATGTTTTGCATCATGGTGTTTGCGCATTTCTCGTTGTTGATTGTGGTTCCGTTTGCTTGTGTTCTTGTCTTGGGTAGAGCCGGGAGACGAGTTCGTGAACGAGGAACCTGTCGAGTACGCTTACGAGGATCAAGCTTTCGACAACTCTGAGAATCTTGCAGGCAATATGACCACCCCTCGAAATCACTTCTATCTTTGCTATGCTAGTTGTTCGCTCTATTGCCATGCTCCGCTACCTATAACTTGCTATATCATGTCTCCTATTTTTAGCCATGTCAGCCTCTAACCATCCTTTTCCTAGCAAACCGTTGTTTGGCTAAGTTACCGCTTTTGCTCAGCCCCTCTTATAGCGTTGCTAGTTGCAGGTGAAGTTGAAGTTTGTTCCATGTCGGAACATGGATATGTTGGGATATCACAATATCTCTTATTTAATTAATGCATCTATATATTTTGGTTAAGGGTGGAAGGCTCGGCCTTATGCCTGGTGTTTTGTTCCACTCTTGCCGCCCTAGTTACTGTTATACTGGGATTATGTTCCTTGAGTTTGCGTTCCTTACGCGGTCGGGTGATTTATGGGACCCCCTTGACAGTTCGCCTTGAATAAAACTCCTCCAGCAAGGCCCAACCTTGGTTTTACCATTTGCAACCTATACCTTTTTCCCCCGGGTTTTCGCGAGCCCGAGGGTCATCTTATTTTAACCCCCCCGGGCCAGTGCTCCTTCGAGTGTTGGTCCGAACTGAGCAAACTGCGGGGCCCCCTCCTGGAAACTCGAGGTCTGGTTTTACTCATAGGATGTCTCATCCGGTGTGCCCTGAGAACGAGATATGTGCAGCTCCTATCGGGATTTGTCGGCACATTCGGGTGGCTTTGCTGGTCTTGTTTTACCATTGTCGAGATGTCTTGTAAACCGGGATTCCGAGACTGATCGGGTCTTTCCGGGAGAAGGTTTATCCTTCGTTGACCGTGAGAGCTTATGATGGGCTAAGTTGGGACACCCCTGTAGGGTATTATCTTTCGAAAGCTGTGCGCGCGGTTATGAGGCAGATGGGAATTTGTTAATGCCCGGTTGTAGATAACTTGTCACTTGACCCAATTAAAATACACCAAGTGCGTGTGTTACCGTGATGGTCTCTTCTCGGCGGAGTCCGGGAAGTGAACACAGTCAGTGTTATGTATGACGTAAGTAGGTGTTCAGGATCACTTCTTGGTCATTGCTAGATGACGTCCGTTCCGTTGCTTCTCTTCTCGCTCTCATATGCGCAAGTTAGCCACCATATATGCTTTTGCCGCTGCAGCTCCACCTCTTTGCACCATCCTTTCCTACAAGCTTAAATAGTCTTGATCTCGCGGGTGTGAGATTGCTGAGTCCCCGTGACTCACAGATACTTCCAAAACAGTTGCAGGTGCCGACGATGCCAGTGCAGACGATGGCCTCGATCTCAAGTGGGAGTTCAACGAGGAACGTGGTCGTTACTATGTGTCTTTTCCTGATGATCAGTAGTGGAGCCCAGTTGGGACGATCGGGGATCTAGCATTTGGGGTTGTCTTATTTTCATCTGGATTTTTACCGTAGCCGGTCTATATGATTGTATTTTGGATGATGTATGATGATATTTATGTATTGTGTGAAGTGGCGATTGTAAGCCAACTCTTTATCCCATTCTTGTTCATTACATGGGATTGTGTGAAGATGACCCTTCTTGCGACAAAACCACTATGCGGTTATGCCTCTAGGTCGTGCTTCGACACGTGGGAGATATAGCCGCATCGTGGGCGTTACAAATACGGTGTCTGTCGCTTTTGCACGTTCAGCGAAGGTCTCCAGCTCGAACGCCCACTGCCGCTCCAGACGATCCCACTCAAAGCGGCCGGACTACTTGTAGATCTCCTGATTCCTCGCCTCTGCGTCAGTGTGTGCTGCGGCCGCGGCTGTGGTAAGCTCTTTGCGTGCTTGACGAGGCGCTCCTCCTCCTCCCGCAGGAACTCGATGTAGCGCGCAAGTTCGCTGACGCACATGCGGTCCTCCACCTCCGCCTCCCTCCTTCAAGCGGCGGTGGCGGAGCGGGTGATGATCCCAGCGGTCGACGGTGGGCTGGCGGCCACGGTGGCCGATGATGGCGTGGCGGCCACGACCGCCACCTCCCGCCTTCGGGCCGCGGTAGCAGAGCGGGTGATGGCCATGGTGGCCGGCAATGGGGTGGCGGCCACGACGGCCACCTCCCGCCTTCAGGCCGCGGCGGCAGAGCGGGAGATGGCCCTGGCTTTCGACGGTGGTGTGGCGGCAACGGTGGCCAGCAACAGCTGCCGACGGGCAGCGGCGGCGGAGTGTGTGGTGGGTGTTCCGCGCACACGCAACAGGGACGCCACTCGCACTACACTACGCTGGGGACTGCGCCGCCGCCGCGGTGTAGCCTCCCTGCTGGAGCTGTCCTCTGATGACGGCGGAGTGGCTGAGCGGCGACGACGGACTGGTGCCATTGGCGATTGTGGGAGCAGAAGACGAGATAAGCTACAGGGAGGGAGGGGAAAATGCGACGCTGGACTCGCCGGCTGTGAGGGTTTTTATAGCAGGCCGGTAAGCATTGAGATTTTGGGGGATTTCACCGAGTCGGGGGGAAGCTTGCGCGGGAACGGGCTCACCGACGATTCATTGGCGCCACAGTTTGGCCAAAAGAACACCCCCGCGCGTTGCGCAAGCTTGCGCTGTAAGCCTTCTGCGGCAGCGGGGTGACAAGACGTGTGAGAGGAGGACGAGAGGACACGTACACATACAGTTAATAAAAAATGTTTGCAATTTAATTACCAACTATACCCCATCCTGTTTTATAAGTAGGATTTAACTAATAAAATACGAATGCATGTCGCCATAGATTATATCGTTGGAGTCGTATTTGAACATAGTTTCCAACTATACAATTTTTGTAACATGCATTAACACTTTTTTGGTTAAATTTAAGGTTATACACCAGCAGGCGTTTGCCCGCAACACACACGGCTTATTCCATCACAAACAGCTCTGATGGATCAATTTTCTGCCACGTATCGCACACGCAACTCTAATATGATTCGTGCTTGATGTCTCCGACATCGCTCGCACAGTTCGTCTTATTTTCCACGTATCACTGTGCCGTCCTCTGCTCGCGTCCCTCGGCAAGCTCTGCTCGCCGTTAGGCGCCACAGCGCGATGTGCTCACTGTTAGGCGCCGTGACGCGCTCTGTCGCGCCCATTGGCGCGCTCTGCTCGCATCCGTCGGTTTGTGGACAGCTTTTCCTTCAGGCGACCGCGCAGCGCTCTGCTCGCGTCCATTCGCGCGTGCTCTGCCAGCGTTGGGCGGGCGCACGATCACGTTGGGGGCCCCATATGCATGTGGTTGCGCCGCGCGTGTTGCCATGCAATGCAGTTACGTGCGGCACGATGGAGTTACGCGCTGCAAATTAGAACTGCCATCAGGGCCTGCCGATATTCCTGGCCGTCCGGCTTCCCCTTTAATTCCCGCGACCATTATAACCTTAGTCTCTTCAACCTTTCGATCTTGCCCCCAACACAACAAGCACACCCACGACGACACATAGAGAGGGGATGTCCAGCGGCGCTCCAATGGAGTTCGGCGAGCATGGAGTACAGACCGACGCGAGGGAGACGGATCTCTCGGTGGTGTACACCATCGACCCAGCCGTGGTGGATGACTACATCAACAGCGTTGAGTAGTTGCTTGCTGGAGACAAGTACAAGGTGGTCGGCATCGACCTCCAGTACACTGTCGGTCATCCCAACATAGATCAGAAGGTTGCTGTTGCCCAGTTGTGCGTGCGCCATCATGTCCTCATCTACCACTACTGCATGGCCACATAGCCTTGTGACCGTTTCAACAGGTTTGTCAACAGCACCGACTACAAGTTTGCCATGGTGGATACCAAAGACGATGTAAATGCGCTCAGTGTTACGGGCTTGGCCTGCAAGAAGCTTGTCGAAATCCGTGACCACTACAGGGTCTGGGGCAGCACGAAGTAGGACTCCCTCGTCGAACTCCCCTCGGCCATCATCGACCCCTACTACGAAAAGATGAAGCAGGATGCCCAGAGAACAAGTCCCGTATCCTGGCACAAGGCCTGGATGCAGCAATTGGATGAACCTCACCTCAGGTTCGCGGCCAAGAGCTAGTACACATGCTACGAGATGCACAGGCGCATCGTTGAGATGAGGAAGTGCCTCGTTACCCAAATCGCCGAGCCTGGATCGAGCCACAAGAAGAGCAAGCATCACAAGAAGTAGATGATGATCAGATGATCGTTTATGCTAGTTAATCATGCATGTAATATATAGTTTACTTTATTGGTGTGTGTGGAAATGTCATGTGTGTAGTAGCCACCTATGTAATTATGCATGTAATAGTTTACTTTGGTGTGTGCAAATGCCATGGTTGCAGTAGCCACCTGTGTAAGCGGATGTTTAATTTGGTTATGCAAGCATGTCCTTATAAGTGTGTGTGTGTGTGTGTGTATATATGTTGGTGTTCTGTATGCAATCCGTGTTTGATGCATCCGTCATCGCAAACGTTTTACACATTTCTGACGGTTTTCATACAGCACCATTTGCGATTATGGCATCACACAAAGTTTCTCGAAGGGTCTCTGATCGTAGTGTCGCGTTAGCAGCATCCTGCAGTAGTGATGCACGTTGAAGCAGACATGGTGAAGAGGAGGTCATGGATGAAGATACCCAGGGCTGCGAGATGCCAAACCCCGATCAGTGTCACATGGATGTTGAATCTAACATCGGGGTAGAGGCGTCAAGCTACCAATGGAACACCGGAAATCCGAAACGCCCACTGGAAAACCAAGACGTCGACGATCTTGATATGCCAGATTTTGCTGCTATGATTGCAGATTTTGAGGGCCCAAAAAAGGATAGGATTGGGTACAAGGATCTGTCAACCATTGATGCGGACTCCAAGAAAGAATGGTATCTAGATTTAAAGCAGCAAACGGTCTATCAAACAAGGGCTTCACAGAGATGTTAGGTCTTTTCAAAGAAATTCTTCCGGAAGATAATGTGCTCCCCAGAAGCACGAATGAAGCGAAGAAAATTGTTTGCCCATTGGAACTTGAAGTACAGAAGATACACGCTTGTTTGAATGATTGTATATTGTACCGTGGTGAGTACAAAGATTTGTGTGCATGTCCCACATGCAAGCATGCACGATACAAGCGCAGGAGAGCAAAGGACAAGTACAAATTGGACGACGAGATCAATACAAGAATCCCGTTCAAGGTTGTTTGGTACTTGCCTTTAATTCCAAGGTTGAGGCGTTTGTTTGCAAACCCTAGAGAGGCGAAGAGGTTGCGGTGGCATCATGATGAGCGAATTGCGGATAAGTTTATGAGGCACCCGAAAGATGGGGCTCAGTGGGAATTAATCGACAACAAGTTTGAAGACTTTGCCAAGGATCCTAGAAGTATAAGGCTCCGGGAGTGTACTGACGGGATGAATCCTTTTGGCGATATGAGCACCAATCACAGCACATGGTCGGTGCTTCTGTGCATATATAACCTAGCTCCTTGGTTGTGTATGAAGAAAAAATACATTATGATGTCAATGATTATCCAAGGCCCGAAGCAACTTGTAAATGACATCGACATTTACTTTCAGCTGTTGGGAGAAGAACTCCTGACAGTGTGGATAGATGTGCCTGCTATAAAATGCTATGATGCTTACAGAAAGGAGATTTTTTATCTACATGCGATGCTGGTGCACACCATTCAAGATATGCCTGCATTAGGCAACACATCGGGGCATAAAACAAAGGGAGATGTAGGGTGTGTCACATGCATGGATAGGATAGCTAGCAGAAGACTTCCCAACTCGCACAAAACCGTGTATTCGTGTCATCGTAGGTTCTTACGAAAAACTCACCCATACCGAAGGATGAAAGCTGAATTTGATGGTACAACAAAGACAGGTGTGGGCCCAAGACCGTATGAAGGGGGGCTAGTCCACAACATGGCTAAAACATTAATGTTGTGCTTGGCAAGAACCATCCTTTGACGGTGAAACAAAGACCCAAGGGTCAAGTTTTTAAGAAGAAATCGGTGTTCTGGAAATTACCTTACTGGGAGATTCTATGTGTACGTCACTGCATCAATGTCATGCATGTAGAGAAGAACGTATGTGAAAGCATCCTTGGTACCCTGCTCAAGATTAAAGGTAAAAGAAAGGATGGTGGCGGTTCAGGGCTCGATATACTTGCTGATCAATCAAAACGCAAGAGTGAAGCAGAAGATGATGACAAATTCATCAAAACTCGCCAGAGTTAAAATTTTAGTACAAAATAAGCAACACAGTTCTTCACCTAATTGTTGTCAGTTAAGACACCCCCTTCCTACTGCGCAAACATCAAAAGTCTCGTGGATGTGAGCTCAGGTAAAATGAAGTTGGGACACATGAAGTCACATGATTGCCATGTAATGTTCACACAAATTCTCCCGGTGGCCATGAGGAATCTGATGGACAAAGATATAAGAAACACACTCATTGACCTCTATGATTTCTTCAACCAACTATGGCAGAAAGTTGTAGATCCTGAAGAGTTGGATCATACGCAAGATGATATTCCAAGAATATTGTCCAACCTAGAGATATTTTTCCCACCGTCATTCTTTGATGTCATGGTCCATCTCACTGTGCACCTTGTCGATGAGATAAAGTATTGTGGTCCTATGTTTCTTCGCAACATGTATCCCTTCGAGCGGTTCATGTGAATACTAAAGCGCTTTTGTCGGAACCGAAACCATCCAGAGGCAAGCATCCTACAAGGTTATACCGCAGAGGAGGTGGTTGAGTTTTGCACGGAATACATGAAACAAAGACCTATAGGTTTGCCCCTCTCTCACCACGAGGGAAGGCTGAAAGGTAAGGCGGTCCTTGCTGGCACGCAAATGGCTGCACTCAAAGAATTGGTAGAGAAAGGACGGTACTACTTAACAGGCCAGTTCTCAGCGCTTATGTCGAAGAACACTTGGCGGAGATACGCCAAAGCTTCTTACCAATGGTGCCTTCATCAGATGTGGAGATGAAGGAGCACACTAAGAACTACGCCGAATGGCTGAAGAATTGTTTGGCACAAGGATCCATCGATGACATTGCTACGTGGTTGGCACAAAATCCATCACCTACGGTGTTGACGTACCAAGCATATGACATAAATGGATACACGTTCTACACTGTGGAACGTGATCAGAAGACCTCATATCAGAATAGCGTTGTTCGAATAGAATGCATGACTGTAGATGAAGCTGATAAAAGGGTATACTATGGAACCATTAAAGAGATTTGGGAGCTTGACTATGTGAAAGTTAAGGTGGCATTATTCAGGTGCGCATGGATCCCTCTTGGTCATGTAAGGGTTCACGATTACAGGAAGACATGTGTTAACATGACAACGATGGCATATCACACGGACCCGTTCATTCTTGCCAGTGATGCTACCCATATTTTCTTTGCGGAAGACCCCTTGCATAAGAACTGCCATGTAGTGATGCATGGGAAGAGAAGGGTACTGGGTGTCGACAATGTTGCCGATGAGGACGAGTACGATGAATTTGATGAGTTGCTAGCCAAGGGATCACGCACCCGTGTAACAGAGAAGCGTAAAATCATTAGAAAACCCAAGTTCATTCGGGGTCAACATAATGATCCTAGTCCCCCCATGTACATGAGAATTAAGCCATAAGACTAGTCTTTATGCCTACCCTGCAACTTAATTCGTACAATTTAGAACTGTCGCGTGTACTGAATTTGTGAGTTGTGACCGGTTTTCTGTTGATGTAAGAACCGTTAATATGTTGACCTTGATATGCTGTCAGCTTAGGCAATGAATATGAAATGTTTTTTGTTATTATTATTATTATATCATAGAGGTAGCACACTCAATTGATCTCAGTACAGTATGTGTGAACAAAAATATGCAATCTGGTTTGCGAATAGCACACGATTCGTTCTTGAAAGCCATGTGCCGACCAAACCCCGCTCATGATCCGAGTCGTGCTTTCTGATTGGCCAGAACCCAAACCCCACGGATCGTACGTCTGCATCGTTGGATGCTCCCAGATCGAACGGTGATCCTCATCCCTTTCGACAGCACATGTAGTTCCGGTTGCAATTTTATTTTCATGCACAAAATGCACATTAAACTCAAAAAATGTCTTAAATATAGCTAACAATATTTGAAATGCGCTAGAAAATCAAACCCGTGGTATAATGGTGATTGCGTACCATGGAAATTTTTATGAGGCCAAAGGATGAAGTCACCGGCCACAGGAGTTTGATTTGACACGTCTCCTTTTGGAAACCATGATCCTCCATGTGAGCTGCTCCGGTTTGGAAGGAGTGGTCATCAAAACTTATGCCAAACTTTATAATTTTTTTCCACGGGGTCGTGAGAGCACGCCACGGGCACACATTGATTTTGATGATGTCCGAACTCCATCTGAATTTCCTATAATTAATATACCAACTAGGCCTACTCTAGTGGCCGCACCTCGCGGCCAAAATGTTTGAATCTTCTCCCCGCTTCTCGAACAAATGAATGAAAACTCAAAAGCGATGCACAAATGATTTGTACACCTTCTTTGCTAGGCTGGTAGTAAGGGGGTATCATAGCTAGTATCATACATGCCAACTAGGCAATTTTGATGAGCTGTCATAGAATTAAATGAAGAAAGAGAGGGTTAAGTATCATATCATGAAACCGTATCATAATAAATGCTATGATACTATGTGTCATGCATGACAATAAATAAAGTACTACATGATACTACTCTATGATACTATGCACTAGAGCAACTATAATAGAGTGGCATAAGCAGGCTATAAGGGATAAAATAATATATATATGTGCTTAGTTGGAGGAAAGAGAAGAGGAGAGAGAAGAGATGCGGGCTCTTGGTTAGTAGAGCCAGCTGCAACACGAGACCCAAGACACTTTGTGAGGATGTAAGGTGGGCCAACTGTTGATAAACTAGTATATATTTAAAACTTATTATTGTACATGCCAACTAAGAGGTTGGCTATAGATGACATGGCAACTTCTTATAGCCGACCGTTGGCTGTATTATTAACCATGCTCTTAGTGAGGTGGCTAGTATATCATAGACTGGCTAGTATCATATATATGTATGATACTAGTATATGATCGGTAGTACCTCCGTAATGCGTGCATGCATAGTATGATAAGTTAGTATCTTAGGTTGCCTTATTAATTGCCATGCATACAAAGTAGTACAACATTTAATATGATACGGTATCATGATATGATACCACACCCTCTCTTTCCTCATTTAACTATGTGCCACATCATCCAAAAAGTCTAGTTGGCACCCATGATACCGCTTGGTACTCCCATATTACGACCAGCCTTAGGGTGGCCATAGTGGGGGTATCATAGCTGGTATCATGCACTCGGGAATAGCAAATATGATGATGTGGCAAAGAAGCAGTAACATAGGTAGATACCGTAACATATATAATAAATGATATACTACTTTGTGTCATGCATGGCCATAAATACGGTCATCTATGATATATACTACTCTATGATACTATATATGCACTATGAAGGTACGTACGTAGTATCATACACTAGTATCATATGCATGATACTATATATAGTATATGATGCTCCCCACTATATAAGGCTGGACATAGTGGTGGTATCATAGCTGACAATATCATGCACTCGGAAATAGCAAGTATGCTAATGTGGCAAAGAATTAAATATATATAGAGAGGGTTAGAGTAACCTATAGGTAGACATATACCATATCATGTTAAATGTGATGCTAATTTGTGTCATGCATGGCAATAAATATGATCTATGATACTATACTCTATGTATTATACTATGCGCAATAATTAATTAAAGGTAGTATCATACACTAGTATCATATATATATGCATGATACTAGTATATGACACTCTCCACTATGAGTAGCCTAAGTATATATAGCCTAATTAAAACACCCACATGTAGTTGTAGTAGGGTTTTTAACTTTAATTATATGCACTAAAATGCAATGCAAGGTAAGTGCAAAGAATTACTTAAACATAGTAGACGACCTGAAATGGGCCGGAACGATGTAGCTAGTAACTGACGATTTGTAGTCCGAAGTGTCGCGTCTCCTTTTGGAAACTATGATCCTTCTTGTGAGATGCTCCGGTATGGAAGGTGCGAGCACCAAAACTTGTACCAATTTTTTTCCATGCGATCGTGAGAGCACGCAACAGTGACACAATGATTTTCGTTATTTTCCGGACTCTATATGCATTTCCTAAAATTAAAATACCAACAAGGCCTACGCCTCTGGCCACACCCTGCGGCCGAACTGTTTGAAGTTTTTTCCCGTTTTTCTCGCAGAATAAATGAAAACTCGCAAAGCGGCACACAAATGATCTTGCTAACACGCACGTGTAGTTGCGACTATATATATACATACAAATGAGATCTCTTTTTTGCATATTCAAAGTTTGAGATTGCTAGCAAGGCATGCCGCCTGGTAAAATGTACCAGAAAATTGAACCATAGGGTACAATCGTGATTTCTGACCGTGGAAAAAAATTGGAGGTGAAACAACGAACTCATGTTTTCATTCAAACAAAAATATGATGTTAGGTAATGTAAATGTTTTCAAATGGCACACGGTTCACTCACGAAAGCCGTGTGTCCACTAAACTATGGTCGATGCCCCCCCTCTGCCACGCGAGCGATTTGAGTCGTGTGTTCTGATTGGCCAGAACCCAAACCCCACGAATCGTACGTTTGCATCGTTGGATTCTCCTTGGCCTAATGGCAATCCTCATCCCTTTCGACAGCACACGCGGTTCCGGTTGTGATCTTATTTATATCCACAAATTGCACGTTAAATTCAAAAAATTCCTTAAATATAGCATACGATTCCTGAAATGCGTTACAAAATCAAACCCGTTGTATAATGGTGAATGCGTACCATGGAAAATTTTATGAGGCCAAACGATGAAGTCACCGACCACCGGAGTTTCAATTGACACGTCTCCTTTTGGAAACCATGGTCCTTCATGTGAGATTCTCCGGTTTGGAAGGAGCGATCATAAAAACTTGTGCCAAACTTTACCAAAAAATTTCCACGGGGTCGTGAGAGCACGCCACGGGCACACACCAATTTTGATGAACTCTAGACTCCATCTGAATTCCTAGTAATTAAAATACCAACTAGGCCTACGCTGGTGGCCGCACCTCATTGCTGAAATGTTTGAAACTTCTCCCCGTTTCTCAAACAATGGATGAAAACTCGCAAAGCGACACACAAATGATTTGTACACCTTCTTTGCTAACTAAACCCCAGATATAGTTGTAGAAAGGTTTTGAATTTAATTATAATATGCACTAAATGCAAGGTAAGTGCAAAAAAATGACTTGAATATAGCAACGAGACCTGAAATGGGCTAGAAAATAAAACCTAGGGTACATACGTGATTGTTTACCGTGAAAATAATTCAAAGTGGAACGATGTAGTCACTGAAGATTTGAGTCCGAAGTGTTGTGTCTCCTTTTGGAAACTATGATCCTTCTTATGAGATGCTCCAATTTGGAAGGTGTGAGGATCAAAACTCATGCCATCTTTACCAAAAATATCCAGGTGATCCTGAGAACACGGCACGGTGACACACCGATTTTCGTTATTTCCGAACTCTATATGCATTTCCTGTTATTAGAATACCAACAAGGCATACGCCTCTGGCCGAACCCTGCGGCTGAACTGTTTGAGTTTTTTCTCATTTCTCGAACAATGAATGAAAATTCCCAAAGCGACACAGATATGATCTTGCTAGCTAGCTAGCACCCACGTGTAGTTGCGGCTATAGCAAACGACTCAAATATAGCAAACGATACCTCAAATGCACGAGAAAATCGAACCATAGGGTACAATGGTGATTTCTTACCGTGGAAAACAATTTGGAGGTGAAATGATGAACACTTGTTTTCATTCAAACGAAATGTGCTCTTAGTTCATGTAAATGTTTTCAAATAGCCCCTCGCAAAAAAATGTTTTCAAATAGCACACGGTTCACTCACGAAAGCCGTGTGCCTACCAAACCGTGGCCAATGCCCCCCCCCTTTGCTGCGCGCGCGATCTGATTCGTGCATTCTGATTGGCCAGAACCCAAACCCCATGTGTCGTGGATTTGTCACGGCAGATGTCCTTAGTGTCAGGACTTAGTCGCAAGGCCAACGCATCTATGTGGTAGCTTGAGAGGGGTTGAGCGGAATCAAGAGACGCAACACAAGACAAGGATTTAGACAGCTTCGGGCCCTGGGAAACATCATCCGGTAACAACCCTACATGCTGTTTGAGGCTAGGTCTCATTATGATCACGAGGGAGTCACCGGTAAACCGGCTCTTTGTGTCTAACCCTAGAGATTGTTTCTTCTTGCTTGTAGCTTGTCCCTCTTTGGGGAGACCTGCCCCTCCTTATATAAGTTGAAGGGGCGGGTTACATGTGGAGTCCTATTAGGACTAGGACTAGTCTATCTCTAATACAAACCAGATACAAGTCCTGGTAACTCCTTGTAAGGTAAATATTCCTCATGCCTTTCCTCTTAAACCGGCCCACCATAGTATGAACCGGCCTTCATGAACCGCCTGTTGGGCCGCCGGGTCTTGTCGCTCCTCTGACCCGCCTGCCGGATTACCAATGAATCGTAAACTGCCAGGTCCAAATGGGTCACCAGTGAATCGTCAAGTCTCAGCCGGGTCTCAAGTAAATTGCCAAGTCCGGGCGGGTTATACCTCCGGTAGGTTTACGCCGCGGTGTATATCCCTGACATTAGCCCCCAGTTTAATTTGGATTTATCCATGTTAAATTGATCCTGCAACATAAACACGAGAACAAATTTGACAGGTTGCACTCCGGGTTAAATATTCTTGTAAGCCGGTACCTGATCATCCTTAAGTCCTTGTTATTTCTTCCTTCTGAAAAAACCGAGTCAATAGACCAGCTTCATAATCAATTTGCTTGCAAAAGATATTTTTGTAAATAAAGAATCCATTTGACTCCGCCTTCAATGAACTGACTTGACAAAAATTTTGGTCTTCAAATATTCAACTGATATCCGCCGGTTTGAAAATGTAGAACTTGCTGGTTTATGATTACCAGCATTGTCAGGTTATAAAAACTGATAATTCCGGGTCACGATTGTTGCCAACGCCGGTTCATGATTATTGATGATGCCAGGTTGCAGACACAGGGTCATAATGATTGGTGACGCCGGGTCAATCTGGTTTGCTCAAAACGGATAATTTGAAAATATTTCTCCGGTAATAATATAATACCTGTAGCCCCCAAGTCTTGAGCAGAACAAAGTGATGACTTAAGACTTGCTTCAATATAAATATTACCACTTTGAAGACATCCATGTTGTTCATATCAATCACGAGTCAGAACTGAGTATTCCACATATGTAGCCCCCAAGTGCCGGGTTGTCCTGCTTGCAGCAACGTGGGACTTGAAATTGCCTGATGCTCAAAAAAACTTCAATCAGTGTAGCCCCAAGGGCCGGGTCATTATGCAATAATGAGCAGGGACTTTATAAATATGATCATGTAGATTTGAATAGCAACGTGTAGCCCCCAAGGGCCGGCTCAGTAAGATAATATTGAGCTGGGACTTTATATATACTTCATTGAAAATAACATCATTAAGATAAAAACCCACGTCCACAAGGTTAAGAGCTTTGTGCTTTACCAACTGAGTAGTGGACTTCAATATAATGGATTAAGACTTGTGTACCTTGAATTGTTGACAAGAGCAATTGGTAGCCCCCAAGGGCCGGCTCATTATGATATGATGAGTCGGGTCTTCAATAAGACTAGTAAAAATGACTTTGCATTAGCCCCCAAGTGTCATGGTGCATGCTTGCAGCAACATGAGACTTGCATGTAATCTCAATTTGAATAATGTAGCCCCCAAGTGCCGGGTTGCAAGCCTACAGCGACTCGGGACTATTCCTTCCATTGTAGAATAAATCATATCATTTGATAAAATAATAGCCATTGCGCTAAAGCGACTTTGAAAACCTCAATAATATTGGTTATTAATAATCATAAAAATCCAGCCATGTTGGCTATTCAAGATAATATAATCCGGTATGAAAACCTTATTCATTCAATATCATAATGAAAATTCAGCCAAGTTTGGCTATTTGAATAACATAACCCAATGATTTATAAGCGCATGATTCCAACGGTGCAATCCAAATATATACTGGCGACTTATAGTCCAAAGCCAGGCCGGTTTAATAAACACCGGTGATTTATAATTATGCTTTATTCAACCTGTTTCTGCATATAGCAAGTTTAAAGTGTCCTGGGGATTTACCGTCGGACGGGTCATAATGCCCAACATATAACCTGGGTTGATAACCAAAGCTGCACTTAAGAATATGTGACACACCCGATTCAATCGTACACTAATCATGCACGCAAATGTGTACGATCAAGATCAGGGACTCACGGGAAGATATCACAACACAACTCTACAACATAAATAAGTCATACAAGCATCATAATACAAGCCAAGGGCCTCGAGCGCTCGAATACAAGTGCTCGATCATAGATGAGTCAGCGGAAGCAACAATATCTGAGTACAGACATAAGTTAAACAAGTTTGCCTTAAGAAGGCTAGCACAAACTGGGATACAGATCGAAAGAGGCGCAGGCCTCCTGCCTGGGATCCTCCTAACTACTCCTGGTCGTCGTCCGCAGGCTGCACGTAGTAGTAGTCACCTCCGGGGTAGTAGGAGTCGTCGTCGACGGTGGCGTCTGGCTCCTGGGCTCCAGCATCTGGTTGCGACAACCAGGTAGAAAGGAAAGGGGGAAAAGAGGGAGAAAAGCAACCGTGAGTACTCATCCAAAGTACTCGCAAGCGAGGAGCTACACTACATATGCATGGGTATATGTGTAATGGGCCATATCGGTGGACTGAACTGCAGAATGCCAGAATAAGAGGGGGGATAGCTAATCCTGTCGAAGACTACGCTTCTCGCCACCTCCATCTTGCAGCATGTAGGAGAGAGTAGATGGTAAGTTCACCAAGTAGTATCGTATAGCATAATCCTACCCGGCGATCCCCTCCTCGTCGCCCTGTTAGAGAGCGATCACCAGGTTATATCTGGCACTTGGAAGGGTGTGTTTTGTTAAGTATCCAGCTCTAGTTGTCATAAGCTCAAGGTACAACTCCGGGTCGTCCTTTTACCGAGGGACATGGCTATTCGAATAGATAAACTTCCCTGTAGGGGTGCACCACATAACCCAACACGCTCGATCCCATTTGGCCGGACACACTTTCCTGGGTCATGCCCGGCCGCGGAAGATCAACATGTCGCAGCCCCACCTAGGCTCAACAGAGAGGTCAGCACGCCGGTCTAAATCCTATGCACGCAGGGGTCTGGGCCCATCGCCCATTGCACACCTGCATGTTGCGTACGCGGCCGGAAGCATACCTAGCCTAGCAGGCGTTTTAGTCCAATCTGGCGCGCGCCGCTCCGTCGCTGACGTCAAGAAGAGCTTCGGCTGATACCACGACGTCGAGTGCCCATAACTATTTCCGCGTAGTTGGTTAGTGCGTATAGACCAAATGGCCAGACTCAGATCAAATACCAAGATCTCGTTAAGCGTGTTTAAGTATCCGCGAACGCCAACCAGGGCCAGGCCCACCTCTCTCCTAGGTGGTCGCAACCTGCACTATCGCTCCGCCACAAAGTAACAGTCGGGGGCCATCAGGAACCCAGGCCCACCTCTACCGGGATGGAGCCACCTGTCCTTTCAGCCCCCTCATCAGAATCACTTGCGGGTACTCAACGAGCCGACCCGACTTTAGTCACCACATGTGTCATGTATATAAAGTATATAGTATATACCCGTGATCACCTCCCGAAGTGATCACGGCCCAGTAGTATAGCATGGCAGACGGACAAGAGTGTAGGGCCACTGATGGAACACTAGCATCATATACTAAGCAGTAGGATAGCAGGTAAGGGTAACAACTATAGCAACAATGACAGGCTATGCATCAGGATAGGATTAATGGAAAGCAGTAACATGCTACACTACTCTAAAGCAAGCAGTATAGAGAAGAATAGGCGATATCTGGTGATCAAGGGGGGGGGCTTGCCTGATTGCTCTGGCAAGGAGGGGGTCATCGTCGACGTAGTCGATCACCGGGGCATCATTGGCCTCGGGGTCTATCGGAGAGAATAGGGGGAAGAAACAGTAAATATAAGCAAACCGATGCAACGCTAAGCATGACATGACGATAAGCAGAACTAGGGTCGACCTAACATAGTACTAAACGTTGCAGACGAAGGGGATAAACATCCGAGGATGAATTCCCGACGTTAGGTGGATTCCGGACAAAGGAAAAGAGGGGGAAGTTCCAAGTTCAGCATGCTAGGGGCATGTGACAGATGAACGGACCGCGTATTCGGATTCGTTGGATTTTTCTGAGCAACTTTCATGTAGAAAACATTTCCATCCGAGTTACGGTTTATTTTCTATGAATTTTTAAAGATTAAAGTATTTTCTGGAATTATTAATATTAACAGAAAAGGAATTATGACGTCAGTAGAGTGTCAACATGACATCAGCAGGTCAACAGACCCGCTGACTGGTCAAACTGGCTAGTGGGTCCCGCATGTCATAGACAGAGGGCTAGCAGTGGGTTATTTTAATTGAACAGGGGGGTTAATTAGCAGCTGGGCCCCACATGTCAGTGACTAATTAGTCTAACAAGTTAATTTTATTTCTAAAAAAACGTTTAGTTAGCCTAATCAACAGACAGGGCCCACATGTCAGTGCACAGTAACTGCGTTGACCAGAGTCAACGTGGTCAACTAGGGCGCCGGGGCCCCCTGGCAGCCTCACTGGGGTGCCCCCCATAGGGCCACGTTGGCGCCAGGTCAGCACAGCGGCCGGAGCAACGCCGGTGACCAAAACGCACGGCGGCGCGCATGGGGGGCCGCCGGATTTGCGCTACGGTAGCTCAAATCGGACGCGGCTGGACTCGTTCGAACGAGAAGACGACGGCGAGGCGATCTGGGGTGGTGGCAGAGGCTGCGGTGGTCGGGAACGTCGATGGCAAGCGGCGAGGCGGACGCCGGACTTCGGTCGTCATCGGGATCGGGGTTGGGTGCGTTTGCGGGCAAACCAAGCGGCTAGACGAGGCCTACGCGGTGCGGTGAGCGCGATGGTGGCACGCACGTGACCCAAAGGTCACCGTGGCTACGCCGGTGACAAGCGCGAGCGGCGGAGTGTTCGGTCGTCGGTGGCATCGGCGGCTACGAAATGTGGGCGAGCTAACGGAGAGGGGGAGGAGCAGTGGGAGCTCACAGCGGAGCCGTAGGGAGTGGCAGTGAGCTCGGGGAGGGCGCGAGGTAGCCAGAATCGGCGACGAACGCCGGCGATCCGAAGGTTGAAGACGAGCTCGTTCAGGTCGGAGTAGAGGCGCTCGGCTCGGTCCCGATGGCGTAGGCGACGTAGACGATGACGAGGAAGACGGTGAGCTCCAGATCGAGGCGTGGGAGGCACGGTGGCCACGGAATCGAGCGGCGACGGCGGCAAGCGTTTCGGGTGAGGTGGGGAACAAGAGAGGGAGAGGCAAGCGGGGGCGAATGGTTGAAGATGACGAGAGGGGCGGCCACGGTGGAGATCTTATCCACCCCGACGGCCTGTAGCTGCGTGGTCGGCGAGGTGGGTTCGGCGGCGACAGCGGGCGCGCCTTGGTCGCTTGAACAGAGAACGAGGGAGAAGGAGGAGGCCGTGGTGGGCTGAGCTCTAGGCACTGTGCACTTAGGCCTGTGCACAGTGGCCTTTTCTATTTTCCTTTTTTTATAGAAAGGGGTTTAGTAATATTTTGAGCTTCCATATGATTTTTTATAGAAAGGGGTTTAGTAATAAGGCAGGATACCCATGTTTCGACCGCGCATCATGGCAGCAGGTCCTCTTCGGTAACCTTTAACTTTTTGCAAGAGATAAATTCTTCTTGAACCGGGATTTTAAACCGGATATTGAGAGCTTCAAAGCTTTGTGGGAGACATCTTTCTCTTGAACCGGATTTTAAACCGGAATCTTCATTTTTAACCGGAAATTTTCTGACGGCATTTAAACTCGAACTTGCGAGAGATTAATTCTTTTTGAACCAAAAATTCTTAAACCAGTTTTGAGAGCTTCAGAGCTTTGTGGGAGAACAGATTTCCCTTGAACCGGATTGTAAACCGGATATTTGAGAGCTTCAGCGAGACTGACCTCCCTTTAGCCGGATTTTAAACCGGAATCCTTTCTAATAACCCGGAACTTCTTCTTTGAGCCAGGTTTTTGTAACTGTCATATATTTTCTAAGCCGGAAATTTTCTGACGGCCTTTAAATTTTCATCAATATAACAGAAGCCTCCGGGACCGGGTTATCTTTTCCTCCATCGTCCTGGGGTTCTTAAATTTGCTGAAATTGGCAAGATTTGCTGAGTCATGTCATCGTAGCTCCCGAGTCTCAAGGTGACTCGAGGAGTTGGCTTGAGATTCTCCATATTTGACCATGATATAAACCGGCATAACTTGTATATCATTGGCGTTAACAGCACGATGTGAATCCACGGAAGGTTGAGGTGACTGCGTTGGGTTATAAATAATCCCGTATGAATCGTGTCAGCAACTCGGCCAATGGTTCCTTCCAACCGGTGATTTGAATTTAACCAAAATGTAGTGGCGGCGATTTGTGTGCCTGCCCATTGAACCACCCAGTGCAGACGGCGGTTGATAATAATTTGCCTTCATTTTATTGAAAGAAAACCGGGCTACCCAAGCTGTGACTTGCTCATACTCAATAAACAGCTCATGCAGACAGGTGCGGCCCGGTATGTTGATGTAAACTAGGCCGCGGGAGACGGATGACAAGGACGACCGCAACATTAGAGGCAGCACGGACAGATGAGTCGGCCGCGGCATTGTAAGCCAGGTGCGGACGGGGAAAATCGGCACCGGTGTCGTAAACCGGTACGGACGGGCGAGTTAATCATGTCGTTTTGATGTAGTGAACAATTGTCCTGCATCACAAAACATCATAGGCCAGAGTAATTGTTTTTTGACAAAATGAATATGTGCCAAATTTATACTTAAAAGGATATCACTTGATTCGCTCGGACAACAAATGAATCGGCCGTGGCATTGTAAACCGGCATGGACGGGAGATTCGACCACGGGGTCGGATGGGTAAATCGCCCATAGTGTTGAAAACTGTCGCGGACGAGCGAGTTGTCTTCCACGTTGTAAGCTGGCGCAGACACATGAACCGGCCGCGAGGGCGGACGGGCGAGTCATCCGTGGCGTTGTAAGGTGGTGCGGACGGGCGAGTCAGCTGGCGCGTTTGATGTAAAATGGACCACGACACGCGTGCCCGTGGAGCCACGCGGCACAGCCGAACGTGCATCCGCGGCATAACGCCATTTTTGTAATGAATAATTCACCTGTATATAAAACACACTAGGGCAAAGTAGTTTTGCTCGGATGAAATAATATGCACTTTTTTATAAAAAAAATAGGATAAATAGCACCTGGTATTTTCCGGATGTTGATAGCAGCTCATCTGAACATCTCTAGCAGCTATCCTTCACTGATAATAGCCATACACGTGACCATACCATCAAGTACTGCCAACGCACATGTCCTCATAACATGGTTGACCTTTCAACTTGATCTTCCGTGTGAATACTTGATGTTTTCTCCAGTATGTATTCGTACAAACTCTGTGTGCAACAACAAACTTTTCTCCAGTATGGCTAGCTTCGACCATAATTTGTTAACGGGGTGCACATGGCACGTCGGTGATACAGCCGCAACGGCGATTGCCGCATAAGTGGCCACGGAGGCGGTTTGTTGGAAACACCAATGTTCAGCTTCAACTCTGCACTTGTTTCTGAATTTGGACAGTGGCAAGCGGCGGAACAGCGACTTGACAACACAACAGCTCAAGGTGGCGGTTATGAAAGGTAGCAGAGGCGGAGCGGCGACTCAAAATATACCATAGCGGCTCAGCAGGCGCAGCTGGCGGGTTACGGCAAATCTCGGTGGGTCACGGCGGAAGCTGCCCGCGGTGATGGACGAAAAATAGCTCGGGGAGGCGTGGCAATTCAGCTATAGCTCGTCGTGTGGTGAACCGGCAGCGGAGCAGAATCCGGGTCGTGGTCTTCTTCCCTTTGAAAGAACTGAACAAATACTACTAGTAGATTCACGTACTAGTATTCGTGGCTGATTTGATCAAAGGAATGATTAAAAAACGAATCTGGATCTTGCTGTATAGATTACTCCTTCCCAAAATCTGAGCTTTCACGTGATTGCTGGTTTAACTCATAGGCAGCCTCGGGTCTTGAGCCCATGAAGTTAGACGTATAGTATCAGACTACTTCTCGTAATATAGTATGACGATTCACAGATTGCACTGGTCTTCATGGATTTAGCTTAACACAACTGCCTGGGTAGATAGAACCTGCTAAGTTTTACAGATCACACAGGGCAACGGCGGCGGGTTACGACAGCATCGGCTCAGCGGACCGAGGAGGGGCTGAGCCAGCCAGTCCCGTAGCTGACAACCTCGGGCGGGTCAACCAGGCAGGGTAAACCGGGACGGCGCAGCACAATCATAGGTGACGACTCGGAGCGAGGGTTACCGCAGAACCCGTGTCCATCTTCGGGTCATGGTCATACTTGATTTTTTTTCTTTTTTCCTTATTGCGGTGGCGGAGATCACAATGCCCAGCAACGCTTTTTTGGCAAAAAGTAACAGCAGCAATTCGGTGTCTCATCTGCACTTGACGCACCCGAGGAATAGGCAGCAGCAGGAAATCGACGTTCTCGGCGACTCGTAGTTTAACACGCTGCAAAAAATCTCCTACCGGTCCATGCGACGTGATCCTTGCACTGATCGGTCTTCAACTTGCAGCGGTGGCGACGCACCCGACGCCATGTTAATTTTCTTGAACTCAAAACTTTCATCCGTCTAATCACGAGCTCCTCGATCCCTGAAGAAATCCCTCCAAGACCTCAACACCACCGTGCGCAGGCTCCACGGTGGGCGCCAACTTTCGCGGATTTGTCACGGCAGATGTCCTTAGTGTCAGGACTTAGTCGCGAGGCCAACGCATCGATGTGGTAGCTTGAGAGGGGTTGAGCGGAATCGAGAGACGCAACACAAGACAAGGATTTAGACAGCTTCGGGCCCCGGGAAACATCATCCGGTAACAACCCTGCATGCTGTTTGAGGCTAGGTTTCATTATAATCACGAGGGAGTCACTGGTAAACTGGCTCTTTGTGTCTAGCCCAAGAGATTGTTTCTTCTTGCTTGTAGCTTGTCCCTCTTTGGGGAGCCCTGCCCCTCCTTATATAAGTTGAAGGGGCGGGTTACATGTGGAGTCCTATTAGGATTAGGACTAGTCTATCTCTAATACAAACCGGATACAAGTCTTGGTCTTAACTCCTTGTAAGGTAAATATTCCTCATGCCTTTCCTCTTAAACCGGCCCACCATCGCATGAACCGGCCTTCATGAACCGCCCGTTGGGCCACCGGGTCTTGTCGCTCCTCTGACCCGCCTGCCGGATTACCAATGAATCGTAAACCGCCAGGTCCAAACGGGTCGCCAGTGAATCGTCAAGTCTCAGCCAGGTCTCAGGTAAATTGCCAAGTCCGGCCGTGTTATAGCTCCGGCCGGTTTACGCCGCGGGGTATATCCCCGACACCATGGATTGTACGTCTGCACCGTTGGATGCTCCCAGATCAAACGGCAAACCTCATCCCTTTCGACAGGAAATGCAGTCCGGCTAGGAATTGATTTATATGCCAAAATGCAAGGTAAATGCCAAAAAAATGTCTTACATATAGCACACGAGACCTGAAATGCGCCCGCTAGCGTCCAGTGCTCGCTCGGGTGACACCCGCACCCGAGCGCCCGAACCCGATAGGCTTTTGGCCCAATGACAGCCGGGGCCCAGCCCAGAGCGTTTTAAAAAAAAATAAAAAAATAAAAATGAATTAATAAAATTAATAATTAATTAATTAGTGAATTAATTAATTTATTTAATTTTGTTTAATTAATCTAATTAACTAGTTAGTTTAATTAAACAGTAATTAGATTATCTAAATCCTAAGTAACCTAAACAGAGTATGACAGGTGGGTCCCGCACGTCAGTTTGACCCAGTCAACGCCCTGTTGACTGCTGACGTCATGATGACGTCAGCATACACTATTCTAGATAATGTTGATTTAAAATAATTAAGTAATTCTACAAATGATTAAAACTTTAGAAATTAATATAAAATAATGCGTAACTCGAATGAAAATACTTTGTACATGAAAGTTGCTCAGAACGACGAGACGAATCCAAATACGCAGCCCGTTCGTCCGCCACACATCCCTAGCATAGAGAACACTCAACTTTCCCCCTCCGGTTCATTTGCCCGAAAACGCGAAACACCGGGAATACTTTCCCGGATGTTTCCCCCTTCGCTTGTATCACATATCCCTGTGTTACGTCACCCCTAGCACAACGTATTGTCGCGTATTTCTTTTTGTTACATTTGATTGCTCTGTTATTTATTGTGTTCCTCCCTCCGTTACTTCTTTCTGGTAGGCTCCGAGACCGTTGCCGTTACACCTGTGATCGACTACATCGACGACGGCCCCTTCTTGCCAAAGCAACCAGGCAAGCCCCCCCACCTTGATCACCAGATATCGAGTATTCCTTCTCTCTACTGCTTGCATTAGAGTAGTGTAGCATGTTACTGCTTTCGGTTAATCCTATTCTGCTGCATAGCCTGTCATTGTTGCTACAATTGTTGATACCTTTACCTGCTATCCTAATGCTTAGTATAGGATGCTAGTGTTCCATTAGTGGCCCTACACTCTTGTCCGTCTGCCATGCTATACTACTGGGCCGTGATCACTTCGGGAGGTGATCACGGGCATATGCTATATACTTTATACTGTTACATTACATATGCTAATGTTCGGAGATGGGGGCTGAAGGGGCAGGTGGCTCCATCCCGGTAGAGGTGGGCCTCGGTTCCCGACGGCCCCCGACTTTTACTTTATGGTGGAGCGACAGGGCAGGTTGAGACCACCTAGGAGAGAGGTGGGCATGGCCCTAGTCGGCGTTCGCGGTTATTTTAAAATAACACGCTTAACGAGTTCTTGGTATTTGATCTGAGTCTGGCCACTGGCCTATACGCACTAACCAACTACGCGGGAACAGTTATGGGCACTCGGCGTCGTGGTATCAGCCGAAGCCTTTGTGACGTCAGCGATGGAGCGGCGCGCGCCGGATTGGACTGGAACGCCTGCTAGGCTAGGTCTGCTTCCGGCCGCTCTCGCAACGTGCACGTGTGCAATGGGCGATGGGCCCAGACCCCTGCACCATAGGATTTAGACCGGCGTGCTGACCTCTCTGTGTGCCTAGGTGGGGCTGCGACGTGTTGATCTTCCGAGACCGGGCATGACCCAGGAAAGTGTGTCCGGCCAAATGAGATCGAGCGTGTTTGGTAATGTGGTCCACCCCTGCAGGGAAGTTTATCTATTCGAATAGCCGTGATCTTCGGTAACAGGACGACTTGGAGTTGTACCTTGACCTTACGACTCCTTGCTTGCAAGTACATTGGATGAGTACACTGTTGCTTTTCTCCCCCTTTTCCCCCTTTCCATTCTTCTCGGTTGTTGCAACCAGATGCTGGAGCCCAGGAGTCAGACGCCACCTTCGACGACTCCTACTACATCGAGGGTGCCTACTACTACGTGTAGGCCGCCGCCGATGACCAGGAGTAGTTTAGGAGGATCCCTGGCAGGAGGCCTGCGCCTCTTTTGATCTGTATCCCAGTTTGTGCTAGCCATCTTATGGCAACTTGTTTAACTTATGTCTGTACTCAGATATTGTTGCTTCCGCTGGCTCGTCTATGATCGAGCACTTGTATTCGAGACCTCGAGGCCCCTGGCTTGTATTATGATGCTTGTATGACTTATTTTATTTTAGAGTTGTGTTGTGATATCTTCCCGTGAGTCCCTGATCTTGATCGTACACGTTTGCGTGTATGATTAGTGTACGATTGAATCGGGGGCGTCACAAGTTGGTATCAGAGCCGACTGCCTGTAGGAATCCCCCTTCCACACTCCTTGGCCGAAGTCATGTCTAGACATTGCAAAACTTTTACTAACATGGTTGTGTGTCTTACGTGGCCACGTCGCCATTGGGTGGTATTAGGATCTTTTACTCCTCGATCTATACTCTGGGACTCTGATCTCTCTACTATTCAGGTTAAATGAATTTGCTAACTCTGACATTAGGTTCTCGTAACTACTTCCTCCCGGAGAGCCTCTCACTCCAGATGATTGTTTGGTGCACCAAAGAATTCCGAAGATACTCTTCGATATTCTCTCGAGGCTTTGTGCCATCGCTATTGCAATTCCCTTCCATCGATAAACCCATATGGATAACCACGTGCACTTGCCATTGATACAATCATTCCCCGTTGATCTTGTTATTACAAGATACCTCGAAATTCTCTTTGTTGTTCTGAGAACACTTTGTGCCTACTGCCTTGCAGTTCTTTGCCACATGAATACCCCTACGGATAATTTCTCGCACTTACCAAGTATCCCCTCATCCCCAGTTGATTCATGTATGTCACCAATCTTCGAAATACCATTCGATCTTCTGAAAATCCTCAGCAGCTTATTGCTCTTGAAATTCTTGCTTGCTTACATTATGGTTAATCCCATAAGTCTAGTAATCTTATTGGCATCCTTTGTCACTATCATCTTAAGTTCGTCGATTCAATATGCTGCGAATGCTCGCATTCCTCAGGATTTATCCTTCCGGCTCAGACGTCATTTGGATATGAGATGGTTCTTGACCTATCAATGCCTTGATCGGTTTTGCTTCTAAGTCTATGGAACTTATTCATTTTCGATCAGAACATTTGCTTTTGTTCCCTTGATTGGAAATCATAATTCCCTTGCTTTTTGAGCTTTGAATCAATCAGTTGTTTCTATAATCTGATCCCCTTGCATTCTTTCTTTCTCTAGTTGAGTACCGATGCTCACATCAGTTCCCTGGAGGACCACCGGATCCTTTGTTGGATTTTATCCGACAACGTCCTTCATAATCAATCACTTTGGAAGTTACTTCTCTGATATTTAATGCCATTGGTAAATCCTATCCTCTGATTGGCCAACCATGCTCTGCTTTTGAGCTGGTGATAATTACTCTCAAAGCTTGTAGTATATGTTTCTAAGATGCCCCGATGGGTGGAACCTATTTCTTACTTAATATGTGTGAACCCGAAAGTTTTCCAAGGTTCATACTCCTCTGGTAATTCACCGGGTAGATCTTCGCACTCAAATTATTTTTAGTAGAGCAGTGAATGAAAGGTTATGCTTTGAAGAAGTGGGAGTCGACCTTGAACTTTGTGTTCATGCCCACGGACACGATGTGGAACTTATCATGAAAGCTTCTCGCAAGAATATTTAATCATTCGAATAATTCTTCTGGTGTCGTAAATTGGATCACTTGCAGTTATGGTTTCGACCATGCTAACCATATTCAATACATCTGAAAGGAAACCATTCCATTGCCTCGTCTATTATGACAAGATTAAAGTATCTTCTATTGCAAGTCAACACTCCAATTCAGTTTCTATTCTAATCTGCCTTCAAGTATTACCCTCTGGTATCTCGAGAATACCAAGGAACTACATAACTTCTTATGAGTTCTTCATCAACTAATATTCTTGACGATTCCATTTTTCCAACGGGTTCTGAGTTGTTAGAACCCCTCAAGGACACCGGTAAGTGAATCGATTCGGCACTCCGGTTCAGTAACTCTAAGTAATGTTTGTTGCTTACGAGTTTAATAATCCTTCAAGCCATTCCTGGCCTAATTGGCTATATCATTATCTTGCTAAATTTTAACTGTGTCACCCGGCCCCTATTCCCGGAGCACAGTTTTCGATGATGAGCTGAACTTACGTTGATCTTCCTCGTCATATCATTTCACCTGGAACATCAAGCTTGATTCTGAGTTTGTGTCATATCCGTGGTTCCAATAACCCTTCGCTTCACCATTGCTTTTGCTTGATGTCGCCGTTGATCAATTACATCATCATGAAACCTCTCGACAAATGTATCGTGATCATCATCAACATTCTGAGCTTTTCCAGAATATCAGTCGAATTCTTGATGAGGAATACCATCCTTGCCCCTTGATGATTTGTGTTATCAACGGCAACCTTATTGCCATCCCTCCATCACAAACTTGTTCTTGATATGGATGCAACTTGCTATCTAGCTTGTATTATGATCTACCTTGAAGTATTGTTGTCTTTTATGTCAATGATGATGTGAGAGTTTCTCCACCTCTTAAGGATTCTTGATACAGTAGTGCTTCCCGCCTTCACCATTCTTTTCTTGGTCCCCGTGTTCCAACGGAAATACCAATAAGTGAACTCTGTTGTGAGAATTTAATATTACTAGCAACCCTATTGCTTCGAAGTTAATGAGCAATAATTCAAATTTAGTGTGCTGGTTGCTAAATCGCCATTCCAATGTTGGTCGTGCAACCCAGCCCATACCTCGGGTGCACCTTTCAACCAATGTTTAATTGTGTATGTTTTCCTCGAGCATACATCATTATATCATTTGATCTGACAAATGTTATCTCCTTGTTCACATAATTGTGGAAATCCATCTGGTTGGAAATCTCTATGAATTGTCGCTGAGTCCATCAACCACCTCCTTATCATGTCCTTGGTTTAATGATGAACTCTTGTTTTGAAACTCACTTCCATAGTTCACTTCCCGAGAATCTCACAATGTCACCTCATTAATTTGTGTTGCACCTTTTCTTCTCAGACATCCTGAGTCTGAGGTATCCTGACACCAATCAGATCTGAAACTTGGTTAGATATGATGGTTGGAACATATTTCCAAGACTTATAACATTGGTCTTTATGTGACTCGGTAAGGTGATGTCATGCCTAGCACACCTGGCCGGAGGTCCTATTGTTATAGTTTCCTTTTCAGCAATGCTCTCCATTCTTCCATGAGGAAACTGTAAGACTTATTCTACAAGTTGTTCCTGATAAATCCTTCGTGTATCCAAAGTCCGAGCTTTGCTTGAAGACCATTTCAATGCTATCTCAAAGCATGTGTGTGGTACTCCGATCTTCAATGAGAACACTTGAAGTGAATGCTAGATTTTCTTTATCAATCATCCAAACACCGTTGTATGGGTAATGTCATGAAATTCCCCCCCCCCTTACCTAAATGGGTTTCTACTTCCTATCCTGTCATGGATATCATGCTCCGCTTGTCCTTGGAAAGGATATACCCCTGAAATATGTGTTTAAACATATTTTCCTTTCCATTGTTCTGTTAATCTGATAAACACCTTTTCCTTTCCATTGTTTTGTTTAACCTTTCTGGTGATCATTATGACCTAAGCAGTATTAATTCCCTGCTTATGTAAACCCCTCAGTGTACAATTCTGTCAGTAAGACCCTGTTACTTTTGTTGATGACATTCCGGTAACCACCGATGGACGAGAACTTTGCCTATTTGTCCGCCTCGTTTCAACGAGCAGGAAAATGGTTCTCTTCGTCCCTCGCCCTTGGTACCAACGTTGTTGCCGACATAACTGACATGGTACTCTATGACATGCCTTGCTATCATGACCGTGCAAGATGTCACCGCTCCTATTTAAAAAAAACCACATGGTGGGCCCATAACCCACAGGTCCCAGGATCGAAACCTGACTCTCCTGTACACCCCCTATTCCCAAAGTTATTCCTCGCGCTTGGCCTCGTATGTAATTCACGGGCCACTGTCCTAGTGATCTATTCTGGTAACAGACGCAATATTCATTCTCGTTGCTCTGGACCCCTTTCGCATGTTGTTTCAGACATCAAACGATTGCCCATCCATTTGAAACTTCTCATGGTACCTTCTTACTTTACTCTCGATATTTTCTTAAGTATCTATTCGAGAGTTACTTTCTACCACATTCCCTGAGTTATCTGCCAGATAGTCAACCTTGTAAGGTCCGTTCTTCCAAAGTTACCCCTTGTCCTTTCATAAGTACGATGAAATTTCTGAAGAAAGGATGATGACTTCATCATGATGACCTGAAGCAGTGGAATGAAGACATCAATGTAATGGATAGATCTCTTCGAGAAGAGCAACCAAGACCGAGAAGAATCGTTGGAATTTCGTAACCTAATCTTCCCCCTTACTCCCCTCTTAAATCTCGGGATGAGATTTCTTGTAGTAGAGGAGAATTGTGACGCCCGGATAATTATGCTACAGTAAACCTATGCTAATAATGCCATGTCACCTCTATTACTGTTATTAATTTCGCGTTAGTTCAAAACCGATTGAAATTCAAATTCAAAATTGAGTCAAACAATTAAAGTTTTCAAAAGTCAAAACTAAAATGTTCCGAGTGAACCAAATATTGCACAGATAATTATGGTGGAGAAACCACACGTTTATAAAATGTTTAAATACTATGAGATGAATAAAACAGCAGCAAAAACAATTATTTAAATACCTTTGGTAATTAATAAAATGTCAATCTAATTCAATTGAGGACTAGACTTTTTGAGTATGGACTAAGTTGAAATACTAATTTAGATACTAAGTATATATTTTACTAAAACTAAAATAATAGGAAACAAAACTATAACAGGAAAGGTAGAATAAATAAAAAGTAAAAAAAACAAAGCAAAAGTAAGGAACCCCCCTGCTGGGCCGCGTCCCAGCTGGCCATCAGGCCGCCAGGCCGGCCAAACCGCCCCCATCGCCCCACCTTATCCCCTGGGCGACCGAACCCTAGCGGTGCAACATCCCTACTCGCACCCCACCCCCACGATCCCGTTTTCCCCCACCCCAAGTGGGATCGAGATCGGGCCAACGCCAGATTGCCGCCGCCCAAGTCCTGTCGTCACTCCCCGGCAGTCGCCGCCCTTCCCGTCGCCGGATCATCGTCGCCCCATCCTCATCCCCTCCCCGATCCAAAACTAGTTTGGGGCACGACCTCGACGCTGCCCCGAACCACTGTCGCCGAGCGCCATTCGCCGGAGCTCCTCCATCGTTGCCGGATCTCGCGTCTCCATCCTCCTCCCCGCGCACTGCTGCCACGTACCCAACGACCCGCCGTGAGCATTGCCTCTCCCATCTCTCCCATGTCCCCGCTCTCCCGTCGACAGCGATGTCCGCGCCCCGCACGTGGCCGCCCCCTCTCTACTCTCGCTTTCCCCCGCTAGCTCACGCATGCCCTGGCCGCGCCTCGCCCTGTCCGGCCATGCTCGCCGCCCACCACGTGCGCCCTGCCGCTGTCCACCTCGCCCGTCTCACGCTCCGACCTCCCTGTCGTGGCCCTTGCACGCCCTGTCCCCGCATGCCTCGCCAGCGTTCGCCGTGGTCGCGTTCGACCACCATCGACCCCACTTCGCACGGCCCCCGCCCCTTCCCTCGTGCTCGTCGACCGCGGTCCTGCACCAACCTGGTCGTCATCGTCGCCCGGTCCAGTCCCTGCCTCCGGCCGCGCCCTTGGCCGCCCGTCGCCTCCCTGCCTCTCCCACCACCACCGGTCGCCCCTATGCCCCCTGCTCCGCCCGGCTGCAGCCTGCCGGAGCTCCACGCCGGCGCGGCCGCACTCGCTCCCGCCAACCGCCCCCCAACGTCCGGTCGGGTGCACCCCCGTTCGGGCTGTGCCCTTCGCCCTTCGCCCGCTAGCGCCCAGTGCTCGCTCGGGTGACACCCGCAGCCGGGCGCCCGAACCCGATATGCTTTTGGCCCAATGACAGCCGGGGCCCAGCCCAGAGCGTTTTAATAAAATAAAATTAAAATGAATTAATAAAATTAATAATTAATTAGTTATTTAGTGAATTAAGTTAATTAATTCTGTTTAACTAATCTAATTAACTAGTTAGTTTAATTAAACAGTAATTAGATTATCTAAATCCTAATTAACCTAAACAGAGTATGACAGGTCGGTCCCGCACGTCGGTTTGACCCAGTCAACGCCCTGTTGACTCCTGACGTCATGATGATGTCAGCATACACTATTCTGGTTAATGTTGATTTAAAATAATTAAGTAATTCTAAAAATGATTAAAACTTTAGAAATTAATATAATATAATCCGTAACTCGGATGAAAATACTTTGTACATGAAAGTTGCTCAGAACGACGAGACGAATCCAAATATGCAGTCCGTTCGTCCGCCACACATCCCTAGCATAGCGAACACGCAACTTTCCTCCTCCGGTTCATCTGCCCGAAAACGTGAAACACCGGGGATACTTTCCCGGATGTTTCCCCCCTTCGCTGGTATCACATATCCCTGCGTTCCGTCACCCCTAGCACAACGTATTGCCGCGTCTTGCTTTGTGTTACATTTGATTGCTCTGTTATTTATTGTGTGCCCTCTCCGTTACTTCTTTCCGGTAGGCTCCGAGACCGTTGCCGATACCCCTGTGATCGACTACATCAACGACGACCCCTTCTTGCCAGAGCAACCAGGCAAGCCCCCCCCCCTGTATCACCAGATATTGCCTATTCCTTCTCTCTACTGCTTGCATTAGAGTAGTGTAGCATGTTACTGCTTTCGGTTAATCCTATTCTGCTGCATAGCCTGTCATTGTTGCTACAATTGTTGATACCTTTACCTGCTATCCTAATGCTTAGTATAGGATGCTAGTGTTCCATCAGTGCCCTACACTCTTGTCCGTCTACCATGCTATACTACTGGGCCGTGATCACTTCGGGAGGTGATCACGGGCAAATGCTATATACTTTATACTGTTACATTACTTATGATACTGTTCGGAGATGGGGCTGAAGGGGCAGGTGGCTCCATCCCGGTAGAGGTGGGCCTGGGTTCCCGACGGCCCCCGACTTTTACTTTATGGTGGAGCGACAGGGCAGGTTGAGACCACCTAGGAGAGAGGTGGGCATGGCCCTAGTCGGCGTTCGCGGTTATTTCAAAATAACACGCTTAACGAGTTCTTGGTATTTGATCTGAGTCTGGCCACTGGCCTATACGCACTAACCAACTACGCGGGAACAGTTATGGGCACTCGGCGTCGTGGTATCAGCCGAAGCCTTTGTGACGTCAGCGACGGAGCGGCGCGCGCCGGATTGGACTGGAACGCCTGCTAGGCTAGGTCTGCTTTCGGCCGCCCTCGGAACATGCACGTGTGCAATGGGCGATGGGCCCAAACCCCTGCGCCATAGGATTTAGACCGGCGTGCTGACCTCTCTGTTGTGCCTAGGTGGGACTGGGACGTGTTGATCTTCCGAGGTCGGGCATGACCCAAGAAAGTGTGTCCGGCCAAATGAGATCGAGCGTGTTGGGTAATGTGGTGCACCCCTGCAGGGAAGTTTATCTATTCGAATAGTCGTGATCTTTGGTAACAGGATGACTTGGAGTTGTACCTTGACATTATGACAACTAGAACCGGATACTTAATAAAACACACCCTTCCAAGTGCCAGATATAACTCGGTGATCGCTCTCTAACAGGGCGACGAGGAGGGGATCGCCGGGTAGGATTATGCTATGCGATGCTACTTGGTGAACTTACCATCTACTCTCTTCTACATGCTGCAAAATGGAGGCTGCCAGAAGCGTAGTCTTCGACAGGACTAGCTATCCCCCTCTTATTCTGGCATTTTGCAGTTCAGTCCACCGATATTGCCCCTTTACACAGATACACATGCATATGTAGTGTAGATCCTTGCTTGCGAGTACTTTGGATGAGTACTCACGGTTGCTTTTCTCCCCCTTTCCCCCTTTCCATTCTTCTCGGTTGTTGCAACCAGATGCTGGAGCCCAGGAGTCAGACGCCACCTTCGACGACTCCTACTACGTTGAGGGTGCCTACTAGTACGTGCAGGCCGCCGCCGATGACCAGGAGTAGTTTAGGAGGATCCTAGGCAGGAGGCATGCGCCTCTTTTGATCTGTATCCCAGTTTGTGCTAGCCATCTTATGGCAACTTGTTTAACTTATGTCTGTACTCACATATTGTTGCTTCCGCTGACTCGTCTATGATCGAGCACTTGTATTCGAGCCCTCGAGGCTCCTGGCTTGTATTATGATGCTTGTATGACTTATTTTATTTTAGAGTTGTGTTGTGATATCTTCCCGTGAGTCCCTGATCTTAATCATACACGTTTGCGTGTATGATTAGTGTATGATTGAATCGGGGGCGTCACAGGAGATGTATCTGCATCTGATTTTGACAACCCTAGCTCTTCAGCAAATTGTGAGGGATCAAGTAATCTTGAATAGGATAGATCTGCAGCAATTACCCTTCCGGTCTGGACACGGAGGAACGCTCCAAGGAAACCCACACACCAGCCTAAAGGTGTGTATGAAGTAACCGACATTGATTTAAAGTCTTGGGCTCCAACTAAACCAAATAAAGCACGCACGAGGTTCAGGAGTGTGTGTGGATTTGTTGGCAGGGCAAGGCTCAACATTAATCTGTCGGGGTTTCGGAAGGCTGACACAGAAACACGGCGAAGGATAGTCCGGGAGATCATGGATCATTTGAACGTTCCAGAGCAGTGGAGAATGCAGGTGGAACACGCTGCAATGAAGAAGGCTAGGGATGCTTGGAGGAACTGGAAGCACGTGTTGTACAAGAAGTACTTGAGTGAAGGCAAGGACCCAATCCCCGCATAACCCCAAATTACAAAGGCAGACTGGGCAGAATTCAAAAGGGTCAGGGCAACTAAAGAGTTTGCTGAGAAGAGTTTCAAGCAATCGGAACTTCAGAAGCTGAACATACACCCCCACCGTATGGGTGTGGCAGGATACTACGGCATGAAACTAATAGGGATAATTAGATTTATGCCCCTAGTTGTGTCCCACTCGTCTGTTTTACCCCTAATTCCCAAAAGTCACTGGTTCTGTCCAAATCACTTTACTCCTCTTATGCTTTTTCCCTTTGAACGTTTGACCATCAGTTTGAAAACTTCATAACTAATTCATAACAAATCAGAAAAATGCAAATAAGATACCAAAATGTTCAAAACAACATCACCTATAAGTCAGTGTCTTTGCATTCATGAAAAAAGTGTTGGAAAGTGCCCATCCGAGTTTTAGCTCTGATGCTACCACCATGAATTGTAAAATCTAAAAAAGTTCAAAAAAATTCAAAAATAATTTGGCGGCAAAGAATGACAAATGTTTTAAGTCCCTACCAAGTTTCATTAGGGAATAACATTCGTGGGTGCTGCGGCAAAAAAAACAATCAGCACTCCAAAATAGATTATTTTTTTCCCACGACTTCCACGAATGTCGTTCCCTAATGAAACTTGGCAAGCACTTAGAACACTTGTCGTTCTTTGCCACCATATTTTTTGAATTTTTTTGAATTTTTTTAGAGTTTACTATTCATGGTGGTATCAAAAGAGCTAAAACTCGGATGTGCACTTTCCAACACTTTTTTCATGAATGCAAATGACACTGATATATAGGTGATGTTTTTTTGAACATTTTGGTATCTTATTTGCATTTTTTTAATTTTGTATGAATTAGTTATGAAGTTTTCAAACTGACGGTCAAACGGTCAAAGGGCAAAAGCATAAGAGGATCAAAGTGACTTGGACAGAACCGGTGACTTTTGGGAATTAGGGGTAAAACAGACGAGTGAGACACAACTAGGGGCATAAATCTAATTATCCCAAACTAATATGGGACCAGGAGGACAAAGAAGCAGTAGCGGCGGGTGGGAATCCGGCCTTTAGTGAAATCAGGGGCTAACGCGCCAGAGACTACTTGAGGGCACGTGTAAGGAGGCACGATGATGGAACTTATTACTTTAAAAACTCACATGTCGAAGAACTGTATCAAGTGATGTTAGAGGCTTCCAAGATCCCTGGAAGGTTCTACAGGAACTCAGGGCCATGTGACATTCTGTCCATTGCTCTGGAAACAAAAAGAGCCCCCTAGCCATGCAAGGGGTATAAGTGTTAATGTCCCGCACAAGAGGGCTTTCACACTCAACAAAGAAGAGAGGCTCAACATGAAAAAAGAGAGGAGTGAAATGAAGCAGAATGCAATGTATGAAAGGTTGAGGAAGGAGATGTATCCGGCTGTTCGAAAGGATGTTGAGGAGTCAATGATGATGCAGAAGAATCTAACACTGACAGATAGCCAACGGATGGGAGGGAAGGCGGGGATGGAGGATGTTGCTTATTGCGCGACAACACTGCACAAGAGTAGCTGTGCATCAGCTGGCCCCAGCGACCATGAGACTGTAGCTTCTCATGATTATGCTATATCTATTCTATCTGGAATGAAAGACAGACTGAAGGGCGTGCTTACACATTATGAAAGTACATTAAAATGTGCAACAACCTGAGTTTGCCCACCCTTCTTGGAAGATGGCCTCTTGTTGGACAATGTGCCATTGAAGCCGGGCTGTGTGAAGTGCTACATGACTGAAGTAAAGCCTAGATTCAATGAATTTGCCCTGAAGAATGTCCTAGGAGACTTCGATGAGCAAAGGACCTTGGGAGAAACACTGTTACATCACATCTAGTGGCCATGAAAGGAAATAGAGTTCATCAATGAGATCCCTGAAGCCCCGCCATGAGCAACCAATGTCGCCCCTCAACTGGTGACGCTCTCCTTACTACAGCAGCTCTCGCGTGCTTCCCCAAAAGAACCTAATAATCCGACGGCTGATGCATCAACCTGTGATCAGCCGGCCCAACTTTGGGGCGTACAGGCCATGTCATCCTCCGCCCCAAAGAAGCCAGTGGCAAGGCCTACAACTGCTGAAGATGCACCACCGGTTTAGATGGCGGTCGCTGAAGAAGCGAGGGGAGACCCAGCTGCAGCACATGCTCAGCAGACCAACCTGGTGGAACGGACTGCTAAGTAGTCTGATGCTTTGGAACCACCTGCTAAGCTGTCTGTAGGTCCAGAACCGACTGCTCATCAGTCCGTCGGTCCGCAGTCACGTGATCAGCATACCAATGCGTCAGCACTTCCTGCTCATCAAACCGACGCGTTGGCACGGCCTCCTCAGCACACCGACAAGTTGGCACCACCTGCGCAGAAACCCGACATAGCTTCAACGCATGGTCAGTAGTCCGATGCCTCTGCTCCTACAGCCCAGCAGCCCGTCACAGCAGCACCGCCAGCTCAGCGGTTCGACATAGATAAACCGCCTTCTAAGCAGTCCGTCGAAGCTTCATCGTCTGCTCGGCAGTCTACCTTGCAGCCAACCAGACGTTCTGCCAGAAATGCTTTAAGTACCAAGAAGGAAGTGGCCAAAAAGGCTACACCCAGGAGGAAGCACAGCGGGAGAGTGAAGAGGAAAGAGAACGATTGCCTCTTACTTAAAGCACTCATCGCCCAGAACCAAATTAACAGCAGCTTGTTCGAATTGGGGAGTAATATTATTTCTGACGCCATGGATGATGAAGAAGTAGATTTGTTGCTTGCTAATAGTAAAGCAGACGTACTTCAAGCACGCAATTACGTCCATGCCAGCTATTTCTTGTTGGCGAATACTTTGATGAGTGTAGCAAGAAGCAGGGACCAACCTTTGTGGATACTATGTTTGCAGATACGTGATCTCCATCTGCAAATCTACTGATAGTTGTGACAATCCTCACGAATTAGTACCAGTGTGACGCCCTCGATTCAATCGTACACTAATCATACACGCAAATGTGTACGATCAAGATCAAGGACTCACGGGAAGATATCACAACACAACTCTAGACACAAATTAAAATAATACAAGCTTTATATTACAAGCCAGGGGCCTCAAAGGCTCGAATACATAAGCTCAAATACAAAAGAGTCAGCGGAAGCAACAATATCTGAGTACAAACATAAGTTAAACAAGTTTGCCTTAAAAAGGCTAGAACAAAAGCAACATCGATAGAAAAGGCAAGGCCTCCTGCCTGGGAGCCTCCTAGCTACTCCTGGTCGTCGGCGTTCTTCACGTAGTATTAGGCACACCCGGGGTAGTAGCACTCGTCAAAGGTGGCATCTGGCTCTTGGACTCCACCATCTGGTTGCAACAACCAGAAAGAAGAAAGAAGGGGGAAAAGGGGTAGCAAAGCAACCGTGAGTACTCATCCAAAGTACTCGCAAGCAAGGATCTACACTACTTATGCATCGGTATCAATGAAAGGGGTAGTATCTGTGGACTAACTGCAGAATGCCAGAATAAGAGGGGGAGAAGCTAGTCCTATCGAAGACTAGCATCTTTTGGAAACCACCATCTTGCAGCAACAGGAGGGAGTAGCATAGTATAACATAAGTCATTTATGCTGTTGTATCAATGCTCCGGGATCCTTTCTCGACTCCCGAAGCAACATATCCAAATCATGCCTCAGCATCCAGTTGTAGTTGTATCGATCGGGATACAACTCCGAGTGTCCGTTACCGTAGGACAGGCTATCGATAGATGGTTTCTTCCTTGTCGGGGTGCACCAACTTACCCACCACGCTCGATTAACTCCGGACGGACACACTTTCCTGGGTCATGCCCGGCCTCGGCCAAACGATACGCCGCAACCCGACCTAGGCTTAATAGAGAGGTCAAGCACGCCGGACTAAACCTATGCCCCAGGGGTCATGGGCCATCGCCCTGGGAACTCCTGCACGTTGCGAACGCGGCCGGTGAGTAGACCTAGCTACCTCCTTCAAAACGCAGGTGCTTACGCAATCCAACCCGGCACGCGCCGCTCAGTCGCATGACGTCTAATATGTTTCGGCTGATGCAAATGACGCGGAACGCCCATACTATGCCCACGTGATGGTTAGTGCTATCAGGCCAGAGGCCCCTCGGATCAAATATCCAAATCGTAGTGGATTAGGAGCATGCGGTAACGAACAGAGACTCACGATCGATGTGACCCCGTTGCCCCGTCTCGAGGACTTGCGGCAAGGGCTAAGAATGCCCGGCCACGCCTCATAATTATCTCGCGGGCACCTTCCAGGTCAACCAGACTCCACATCAGTCGCAATTAAGCTCGCGCGGGTACCCCTCAGGGCCGACCCGTCTTTAGTAACATGGTTTAGTGTAACGTCATAGTAACCATAGTAACTGTGTGTCTAACGCCAAGGGAAACCCTGAGGAACCACCCTCGATGTATTCCACTCGATGTAATCATCAAGGTGAACGTAAGAGGACCACCCTCGAGGTTCACACTTGAGGGGTTGCACGACAGAGTCCTATCGGAAGTGGTTAAGGCGGAATCACCCTTGATGGCCACGACCGAATAGCTACACTACAGGGTTAACATCAGAAGTGCTGATGAGGTCTCACCCTCGGCACTCGATAGTAACCCAGTAGTGTCGAGCAACTAAGGGGAAAATGATGTGCGGTGCCGGGACCTGGTCTTCGATCCCGTTGATGGGGTCTTCGACGATGAAGCATGGGCAACAAGGATAAGGTGGGGGTCACTGATGGATAACTAACCAACCTATACTAAGCAGTTTAGGATAAGCATGTAAGGTACAATGAGCAGGTTACAAAAGTAGGCTATGCATCAGAATAGGAACAAACAATAAAAGTAGCAAAATCTAATGCAAGCATGAGAGAATGGAATGGGCGATATCGGGATTATCAAAGGGAGGGCAGGCCTCGAAGCTCTGCTGAAAAGGAAGAAGTGTCGTCATCGACGTAGTTGATCACCGGGGCGGCATCGGTCTCGGGGTCTACCGGAGAGAAGAGGGGGAAGAAACAATAAATATAAAGCAAACAAAACATCATAAAGCATAACATGGTAATACGCATTGCTAGGGGTGAACTAACGCAGTGCTAGGTGATACACACGAAGAGGGAAAACATCCAGGAATGTTTTCCCAGTGTTTGACATTTTTCAGACAAAAGAAAGAGAGGGGACGGTTCCATGTTCAGCATGCTAGGGGCATGCGACAGATGAACGGACTGCGTATTCGGATTAGTTGGATTTTCTGAGCAACTTTCATGTAGAAAACATTTTCATTAGAGTTACGGTTTAATTACTATGATTTTTGCAATTTTTATCAGTTTTCTGTAATTATTTAAATTAACAAAATTAACAGAAAAGGAAAATGACGTCAGCATTGCGTGGGGGTGACATCAGCAGTCAACAGACTCGCTAACCAGGGTCAAACCTGATCTGTGGGTCCAGTGGCACCCACATGTCAGCCTCTGTTAGTATAACAGTGGATTAAACTAATCTAGCATGGTTAATTAGGGGTGTGGGCCCCGGGTGTCAGTGAGTGTTTAGGTTAATCTAATTACTTTTATTTATAAAACGTTTATTAGACTAAATTAAAAGTGGGGGCCCACATGTCAGTGGCTGGGGGCTGCCTGGTCAGCACGTTCACCGCAGTCAACAAGTCAAAGGGGCCCTGGGGCCACTGGTCAGTGACCCAGGTGGTGGCCCCAGGCTGGCCATGTCGGCTGCCGACGGTGGCACGCCGGCGGCGACCATTCAGACGGCGGCGCGGGAGGTCTAGATTGGGACGAGAGAAGAGGGAGAGGCGAGCGAGCGAGGCAGGGAGCAGGCAAGTGGATGGTGGTATGTGGGGGAGGAGGCCCGAGGCGTCTTGGCGCTGGCGGCCTTATCCTCCTCCCGGCGTTGCCGGCGAGGGCGTCCGGTGGCAACCGCGCCTGTAGCGGTGCGCAACCGAGGAACAGGGAGGCGGGGTGTCCGATGCGGGGACCTGGGCCGGCTGGTGGATGTGGGCCATGGCCCAAAGGAGACAGGGGGCTTTCTCTCTCTCTTTTGCTTTCCCTTTTTTAATTTTGTTATTTCTTTTACAGAAAAAAAGCTTTGCAATATTTTTGCAACCCAAAAGGATTCTGTAAAATGTGGGACTTGGCAACATAATTACATTGCACTAGTTGGCACTGCCAAAAAGGATTGTGAGGCTTTTGAAATAGTTTGCCACATTTATAATTTAAAAAGGCATTTAATCAATTTGTTTTAGCCACTGTTTATCCAGTTTAGGGCACTTAGACATTTTGCAAAAATGTTGCTTCACCACCAACATTTGTTATGAATTATTTGGCACAAGATGAACATTTTAGATTTCATGTCTGACAAATATAAATTTTTGACTTTAGATTGGATTTGAATTTGAATTGTGATTTGGATCAACTGAAGATTAGCAACAGTAACATGATGACATGGCACCATTAACAGGGGATTACTGTAGCATGACACCGGGGGTGTTACAAATCTCCTCCACTACAAGAAATCTCGTCCCGAGATTTAAGAGGGAAAGTAAAGAGTAACTCCGGGAGAACAGACCCTTATAGGGTTAATTATCTGGTGAAGAATTCAGCGAATGAGGCAGAGGTATCTCTCGAGTTGAAATTTAATAAAGCATCAAGAGAAAATTATGAAGGTACAATAGGAAGTTTCAACTGAATGGATAAACGATTGATACCTGAATAGAGTGAGAGAAAGGGGTTTAGAGCATCGGGAATAGATCATCTCTCGGAAGGTGGCTCGTGACATGATACGAAGCCAAATGCAAGAATATTTTGGAATCAAAGATTTCCAGGAGAGTCATGTTTCGATCGTGTGGAACTGTTGGCTATGGGCCCACCATATGGGTTAAAAGCAGGAAGGTGCTAACCTTTTGCACGGTCATGATAGCAAGGCAGGTCAGAGGATAGCCTGCCAATTATGTTGGCAACAACGTTGGTACTAAGGGCGAGGGACGAAGAGTACCATTTTCCTGCTCGTAAAAACGAGGCGGACCAATATGCAAAGTTCTCGTACATTGTTGGTTACCAGAATGTTGTCAACAGTAGTAATAGGGTCTCTTACTGACAGAGTTATACACCAAGGTGTCTACATAAGCAGGGAATTATTTCTTCTTAGATCATATAGATCACAAGAAAGGTTAAACAAGACAATGGAAAGGAACATGTAAATGTCAGATTAAATAGAAAAATGGAAAGGAAAATGTGTTTAAACACATATTTCAGGGGTATGTCCTTCCCAAGGACAAGCAGAGCATGATATCCATGACAGGATAGAAGTATAAAACCATTTAGGTAAGGGGAAAGAAATTCATGACATTGCCCATACAATGGTGTTTGGATAATTGATAAAGAATATTTAGTATCATGCTTAAAATGTTCTTATTGAAGATCGGATTACCACAGACATGCTTCGAGATAGCATTGACATGGTTTTCAAGCAAAGTTCGGACTTTGGATACACAAAGTATCCATCGAAAACAACTTAGAAAATAAGTCATACAATTTCAGCAAGGAAAAGATGAGGGTGTGGCCGACGGGCTCAGCAACAATCCATCGACATGTCAAAAAGGATGTATTTCCAAAATTATATGAACAAGTTTGTGTTGGGGAAGGCAAGAATGTTGTCGATGATAAGACAAATCATCGACGGGCAAGGATTTTATTTCTCATCATGAATTTGATTGATATCCTGGAAGAGCTCAGAATGTTGATGATGATCATGACACATTTGTCGAGAGATTTCATGAAGATGTAATCGATCGGCGATGACATCAAGTCAAAGGAATGATGAAGCAAAATGTTATTGGATCCACGGGTACAACACAAACTCGAAATAAAGCTTGTTGTTCAAGGCAAAAAGATATGATGAGGAAGATCGGTGTAATCTTAGTTCATCGCTGGAAATTGTGCTCGGGAAAGAAGGACCAGGTAGCACAGTTAAAATTTAGCACGATAGGGATATAGCCAATTAGGCTAGGAAAGACTGGAAGGATTACTAAACTCGTAAGCAACAAAAATTTACTTAGAGTTATCGAATCGGAGTGCGAAATCGATTCACTTACCGGTGTTCTCGAGTGACCAACCACTCAGAACCTGGGGATATTGGAATTGGTGATCAATAGTAGTTCGATGAAGAACTCATAAGAAGTTATGTAGTTCCTGCAATATTCCCGAGATACCAAGGGGTAACACTTGAGGGTAAATCAGAATAGAGGTTGGACAGGCATATTGGTTTGCAGAAGACAAGTGCTTTAGCTTGTCCGTGAAATGGGATCAAAGAAGAACAATCATGGTCGGGACCATTATTGCAAAGAATCAAAGCAAAATACGAGATGGATTATGACAAGAGTTTATTATTATTATTTTTACGAGCAGCTTCCATGATAAGTTCTACATCGGGTCCATGGGCATGAACACAAAGGTTCAAGGTCGACTCCCACTTCTTCAATGCGTAACCTTTCATTCACTTCTCGCTTTCGATGGAGTTGTAGTATTGGAGTTTATCTGGCGAAACACCAGAAGAGTATGACTCGTGAGAAGTCTCGGGTTCACATGGATTATGGAAGGCATAAGTTCAACCCATTGGGGCATTTTTACAAATCTATACAACCATCAACCAAGCAAGAGATACGAGTTCGAAAGCAAAGTATCGAAGTCAAAGCAGGTGATACAATTTACCGAAGGTATTATGTATCAGGGAAAAACTCACAAGATTTTGGATGTGAAGGACACTGTCGGATAACAACCCAACAATGGATCTAGCGATTCATGACAGATTTGAGGTGAGTATCGGTAATCAATCAGATGAAGAAGGGGATGCAAAGGCATCGGCTTATAGAAACGTCTGAATGATTCCGTGCTTGAGAACAAAGGAGTTGTGATTTCAAGACGAAGGATCAAAAGTAGAGGCTCTGATCAAAACATGAGTAAGTTGAATAGACTTAGAGGTGCACCCGATCAAATCTTGATTGGGCAAGAACCAGCTCATATCCGGAGCGATGTCGGAGCCGGAAAGGAAATTTCCAAGGATTAATTGATGATTGCGAGTATTCGCTCACACGTTGAATCCATAGGAACAGAATGACAATCACAATGAATTTTAAAGAATATTGCTAGACATATGGAATTAATCCTAATGCAAGCAGGCAAGGTGAATCTGGAGCAATAGGCTGCAGAGGATTTTCGGAAGATCAGATAGTATTTCCAAGTATTTAGGAAAGCATATGAACAACTATGGATGAATGAACCCCGGTTAAGTGAATTATCCGCAGTGCAAAAGAAGCTGCAAAGGAGAAGGCACAAAGGATTCTCGGAACAACGGAGAGTACTAGGGGTATCTCGTAACAACAGGAGCAACTGGGGATGAAGGTACAAGTGGCAAGGATGTTATTCACGGGGATTACCGGCGGTCATAAACTGCAAGGCAGTGGACATAGGGTCTCGGGATACATTGAGAAGTATCTTTAGAGTCTTCTGAAGTAGCATACGATCATCTGTGTTGAAGGAGCTCTCCGGGAGGAAGCGGTTACGCGAACCTAGTGTTAGAGTTAGCAAAATTATTTAACCCGAATAGAAGAGAGATCAGAGTCCCAGAGTAATGACGAAGGAATAAAAGATCCTAATACCACCCAATTGGCAACGTGGGCCCATAAGCCACACAGCCATGTTAGTAAAACCGTTTTCAAGCACTAGACTCAACTTCAGCCAAGGAGTTGGAAAGGGGAATCCTACAGGCAGTCGGCTCTCATACCAACTTGTGACGCCCTCGATTCAATCGTACACTAATCATACACGCAAATGTGTACGATCAAGATCAAGGACTCACGGGAAGATATCACAACACAACTCTAGACACAAATTAAAATAATACAAGCTTTATATTACAAGCCAGGGGCCTTGATGGCTCGAATACATAAGCTCGAATACACAAGAGTTAGCGGAAGCAACAATATCTGAGTATAGACATAAGTTAAACAAGTTTGCCTTAAGAAGGCTAGCACAAAAGCAACATCGATCGAAAAGGCAAGGCCTCCTGCCTGGGAGCCTCCTAACTACTCCTGGTCGTCGGCGGTCTTCACGTAGTAGTAGGCACCCTTGGGGTAGTAGCAGTCGTCAAAGGTGGCATCTGGCTCCTGGACTCCACCATCTGGTTGCCACAACCAGAAAGAAGAAAGAAGGGGGGAAAGGGGTAGCAAACCAACCATGAGTACTCATCCAAAGTACTCGCAAGCAAGGATCTACACTACTTATGCATCGGTATCAATGAAAGGGGTAGTATCTGTGGACTAACTACAGAATGCCAGAGTAAGAGGGGGAGAAGCTAGTCCTATCGAAGACTAGCATCTTCTAGAAACCACCATCTTGCAGCAACAGGAGGGAGTAGAGTAGTATAACATAAGTCATATTTATGTTGTTGTATCAACGCTCCGGGATCCTTTCTCGACTCCCGAAGCAACATATCCAAATCATGCATCAGCATCCAGTTCTAGTTGTATCGATCGAGATACAACTCCAAGTGTCCGTTATCGTAGGACAGGCTATCGATAGATGTTTTCTTCCCTGCATGGGTGCACCAACTTACCCATCACACTTGATTAACTCCGGCCGGCCACACTTTCCTGGGTCATGCCCGGCCTCGTCCAAACGATACACCGCAACCCGACCTAGGCTTAATAGATAGGTCAAGCACGCCGGACTAAACCTATGCCCCAGGGGTCATGGGCCATCGCCCCGGGAACTCCCGCACGTTGCGAACGCGGCCGGTGAGTAGACCTAGCTACCTCCTTAAAAACGCAGGTGCTTACGCAGTCCAGCCCGGCGTGCGCCGCTCAGTCGCATGATGTCTAATATGCTTCGGCTGATGCAAACGACGCAGAACGATCATACTATGCCCACGTGATGGTTAGGGCTATCAGGCAGAGGCCCCTCGGATCAAATATCCAAATCGTAGTGGATTAGGAGCACGCGGTAACAAGCAGAGACTCATGATCGATGTGACCCCATCGCTCCGTCTCGAGGACTTGCGGCAAGGGCTATGAATGCCCGGCCATGCCTCGTAATTATCTCGCGGGCACCTTCCAAGTCAACCGGACTCCGCATCAGTCGCAATTAAGCTCGCGCGGGTACCCCTCAGGGCCGACCCATCTTTAGTAACATGGTTCAGTGTAAAGTCATAGTAACCATAGTAACTATGTGTCTCACGCCAAGGGGAACCCTGAGGAACCACCCTCGATGGATTCCACTCGATGTAATCATCAAGGTGAACGTAAGAGGAACCACCCTCAAGGTTCACACTTGAGGGGTTGCACGACAGAGTTGTATCGGAAGTGGTTAAGGCGGAATCACCCACGATGACCACGACCGAATAGCTACACTACAGGGTTAACATCAGAAGTGCTGATGAGGTCTCACCCTCGGCACTCGATAGTAACCCATTAGTGTCGAGCAACTAAGGGGAAAATGATGTGTGGTGCCGGGGCCTGGTCTTCGATCCCGTTGATCGGGTCTTTGATGATGAAGCAGGGGCAACAAGGACAAGGTGGGGGTCACTGATGGATCACTAACCAACCTATACTAAGTAGTTTAGGATAAGCATGTAAGGTACAATGAGCAGGTTACAAAAGCAGGCTATGCATCAGAATAGGAACAAACAATAATAGTAGCAAAATCTAATGCAAGCATGAGAGAATGGACTGCTGGGATTGTCAAAGGGAGGGCTTGCCTGGAAGCTCTACTGAAAAGGAAGAAGTGTCATCGTCGACGTAGTTGATCACCGGGGCGGCATCGGTCTCGGGGTCTACCGGAGAGAAGAGGGGGAAGAAACAATAAATATAAAGCAAACAAAACATCATAAAGCATAACATGGTAATACGCGGTGCTAGGGGTGAACTAACGCAGTGCTAGGTGATACACACGAAGAGGGAAAACATCCGGGAATGTTTTCCCAGCGTTTGACATTTTTCAGACAAAAGAAAGAGAGGGGACGGTTCCATGTTCAGCATGCTAGGGGCATGCGACAGATGAACGGACTGCGTATTCGGATTAGTTGGATTTTTCTGAGCAACTTTCATGTAGAAAACATTTTCATTAGAGTTACGGTTTAATTAGTACAATTTTTGCAAGTTTTATGAAATTATTTAAATTAACATAATTAACAGAAAAGGATAATGACGTCAGCATTGCGTGGGGGTGACGTCAGCTGTCAACAGACTCGCTGACCAGGGTCAAACCTGATCTGTGGGTCCAGTGGGACCCACATGTCAGCCTCTGTTAGTATAACAGTGGATTAAACTAATCTAGTAGGGTTAATTAGGGGTGTGAGCCCCGGCTGTCAGTGAGTGTTTAGGTTAATCTAATTACTTTTATTTACAAAACATTTATTAGACTAAATTAAGAGTGGGGGCCCACATGTTAGTGGCTGGGGGCTGCCCAGTCAGCACGTTGACCGCAGTCAACAAGTCAAGGGGGGCCCTGGGGCGACTGGTCAGTGACCCAGGTGGTGGCCCCAGGCTGGCCATGTCGGCTGGCAGCGGTGGCACGCCGGCGGCAACCATTCAGACGACGGCGCGCGAGGTCCAGATCGGGACGAGAGGAGAGGGAGAGGTGAGCGAGCGAGGCAGGGAGCGGGCAAGTGGATGGAGGTAGGTGGGGGAGGAGGCCCGAGGCGTCGGGGCGCTGGTGGCCTTATCCTCCTCCCGGCGTTGCCGGCGAGGGAGTCTGGTGGCAACTGCGCCTGTAGCGGTGCGCAACCGAGGAACAGGGAGGCGGGGTGTCCGGTGCGGGGAGCTGGGCCGGCTGGTGGATGTGGGTCGTGGCCCAAAGGAGACAGGGGGCTTTCTCTCTCTCTTTTCCTTTCCCTTTTTTTATTTTTGCTATTTCTTTTTACAGAAAAAAGCTTTGCAATATTTGAGCTACCCAAAAGGATTCTGTAAAATGTGGGACTTGGCCACATAATTACATTGCACTAGTTGTCACTGCCAAAAAGGATTGTGAGGCTTTTAAAATAGTTTGCCACTTTTATAATTTAAAAAGGCATTTAATCTATTTGTTTTAGCCACTGTTTATCAAGTTTAGGGCACTTAGACATTTTGCAAAAATGTTGCTTCACCACCAACATTTGTTATGAATTATTTGGCACAAGATGAACATTTTAGATTTCATGTCTGACAAACATGAATTTTTGACTTTAGATTGGATTTGAATTTGAATTGTGATTTGGATCAAGTGAAGATTAGCAACAGTAACATGATGACATGGCACCATTAACAGGGGATTACTGTAGCATGACACCAGAGGTGTTACAACCAGTAAGTCTATCTTAATAAATATCTTCTACTCCACTCATATGGCACATTCTGATCTTAAAAATACTGCAGCTCGTCTTAAAACCGAGGACCCCTGAACCGCTCCTGGCTGGTGAATTGCTGATGGTTCGGAGATTTATCAGCGACTTCTTCCTGAATCACTACATCAATCTCAGTAGTGATAATAAAGATTTCAGCATGCGTTCTCCTGAAACATTGAGTAAGAGTTAGCCGCTAAACATATATATACGCATGGATCCATTGTTTTCCATCTGATGTGGTCTTCGTATTTCGTACACTATGATTAATTATGTAATGCATATATGTGTGGACAAATCATTGGAATTTAGCTACCATGTGTTCAATTGCAATTGTTGTGAAATCTGATGAATGTTCTTCCTGTGGACACTATTTGTTCAATTGAATATTGTGGCGACTTTGCTTTTTGCATGCCGATTCAAAATGGGATATTTTTGTTATTTCTCAATTGAATATTGTGGAGAATTTGCTTTTTGCGTGCCAATTCAAAATGGGATGTTTTTGTTTATTTGTTCAATTAAATATTGTGGAAAATTTGCTTTTTGCATTCCGATTCCAAATGGGATAATTTTGTTTTAACGTGGCAATTACTCCGCACACGGTTCAACTAAATGAGTGTGTGCGATCCACATCGGAAAGCATACGTCAATCGTAGCGGAACCGTCGGTGATACACAGCAGATTGCAAACGATTTGTATCGCTACTACATGTGCGTAGGGTCTCTGGAAGCGTTTGTGATATCGCTTTATCGCACACGAGAACTAGGAGTAAACCGTACCCAATGTGAAATACAATCCCAGTCGTAATTTTTTCAGGAAATGTGTGGGATCCCAAACGAAAAGCACACGTCACTCTTGCCACAACTGTCGGTGATACACAACAAATTACAAATGGTCTGCAGCACTTGTATGTGTGCGAAGGGGCTCCTAAACCGTTTGTGATAGAACATTCCACAGACGGTAATTGTTGGGAAAAGTGTGCGATGGAGTCTTGCATGGTAGACGGTTTACGCAGAAAACTCGTGTGCGATGGGGCACAAATCGCACATAGTTCATATGTTGGCCCGTGTGCCTTACATACTTGTAACGCCCCGAGATCGACGCTGCAGATGCCTTCCAGTTATTTTTTTGCCGCCATGTGTTTTATTTGTTTGTTGCATTCATCATCGCATCATCCGCTTTGCATCCGCATGTTTTCATAAAACTTGCATCTGCTCGTAGTTGCCACTCCTCGCTTTGTCTCCGTTGATCCTTTGTCAACCCATCTTGTCTTCGTCAACCTCTCTCAAACCCCCTCGTGCGCGTCCGAAACCTTGCCCGAACCCGACTCGAGCAGTCATGACCGTTGGATCCGGATCATCCCCAAACATCCCTAAATCATCATCGGGTTCTTGTTGGACTCTCCTCAGCTATTTCTTCTCGACCGTTAGATTTTAATCGGATGTTCCTAATAACCCTAACCAAAAATCCAATGCTATAAATAGCAGTCTAACCCTAGTCCTGTCCCATCGATCCATCTAATCCTCCCGCCGCCGCCTCCCATGTTCCTCGGGAGCTTGTCCCATCGCCAACCAAATCCCCCTCGGGACCCATCCCTCCCCAACCATCGCTCGCCACCTACAGCCTCCAGATCCCCTCGCCCTCCACCTCGCGATCGAAGCTCCCCTACACCTCGCCGGAGATGCGGCCTCCTCTGCCTCCTCGCGCCTTTCTCACCTGCCCTAAGGCCATAGCCCTCGACCTCGCCAGCCCCGTCGCCGCCGGCGACCTCATCCACCAGGCCGTCGCCCTCATCAACCAGGCCAGGTCACCCACTCCTTCTCACTGTCCTCTTCTTCTTGTTGTTTCTACCCTTCACTGACCCCTTCCTCATCTCATCTCAACTCTCTCTCTCTCTCTCTCTCTCTCTCAGAGAACCGCCATGGACGCCGCCCGTTCGCCGCCCCGCTGCTGGATCCGGCCAGACTCCGCCCCGTTCCCGCCGTCTGCTGCCCGCTCCTCGTCAGGGTTCCCTGCATGTGCCGCTTCAAGTTCCCTGCCCCGCCTCTGCTTCAGTCGAGCGTAGAGACGATGCGCCCTTTTTCCTCCTCTACTCAAACCCCATGCCTTGGGCGCCCTCCTCGTCGTCATCAACTAGGTGAGCAGCAGCTCCACCGCGACCTCGCCCGCGCCTCCCTCTATCTCTTCCCTTCTTATTTTCCCTCTCTGGTGCTCACTCGCTCACGATCTCTCTGTCTCTCTCCTTGCCTCGAACAGGGAGACCCCGCCACCATGGATGGCTGAGCCCAGCGCCCGAGCTTCGTCCACCACCGTTTCCCGGAGCCGACGCCGGACGTCTCGATCCGCTCGTTCCGGCCGGTTCCCGCCGACCCCGTCGCCATGAACCCCTGCCGTCGTCTTCTCCATTGCCATGGTCCTGCTGTTGTTGCTGTTTCTTCAGAAACGAGAGCAGCAGCGGCTCGCTCGGTTCAGTCTGGCGTTGACCGCGTCGCCAGGCCCAGCAGCCCCCCTGCCGCTCTCATCTCTCCACCGACTGGGCCGAAGCCCATCGTTGAGCACCAAATCCAGCCCCCCTCCTCTCTGTTCAGCCCAGCAATGCATCAGATTTGGCCCGTGTAGTTTTTTTTCCCAGATCTGCGAATTTAGCATTATCCAGAGTTTACTGTTTTACAGAAAAGTCCTTGCACATCATGCATATAATAACTTAATAACATTATATATGAAAAATGCTCAGAATTTCATCTAGTTTCATAATATGCAACTCTCACCCATGTTTGACATGCTTAACTTGTTTGTTTAACTTTTCTTAAATGCTATGCTAAAATGATTTATTTCATAACTAAATAACCGTAGCTCCAAATTCATTAAACTTTATATGTAAATGGGGTAGAAAAATGCCTAGTTTAACATGGTGCACTTCATTTTTCTGTTTAACAACATTAAAATATGGTTTAGGGCAGAACAGTAGCAAATTCGAAATATGCATATGAGGATTTTCCGGAATTGTTGTTTGTTATTCCGGCCTCATTTAAACTTGCCTAAATAGGTAGTTTTCATATGCTTCACCCCTTGCCATGTTTAACAAAATTTAATATTGTTGGGTACATAAATGGGAGAGAACTAAATAAGTCATGTGGTGTTTCGTCAACTCGTTGCATATTGAGCTCCACTTAATTTGTAATGTTGTTTGTTGCACTTTGCCATGCCATGCCTCATTAAATCGGACATGCATCATACTTGTTTGTGCATCATGCCATGTGTATGTGGTGGTTGTTTACCATGTCTTTTGTTTCTTTCCGGGTTGCTTCTCTCGTTAGCTTCGGCTTCGTTCCGGAGTTGTGAGGATTCGTTCGACTAGGTCCGTTTGTCTTCTTCATGGACTCGTTCTTCTTCCTTGCGGGATCTCAGGCAAGATGACCACACCCTCGAAATCACTTCTATCTTTGCTTGCTAGTTGTTCGCTCTATTGCTATGCCGCGCTACCTACCACTCGCTATATCATGCCTCCCATATTGCCATGTCAAGCCTCTAACCCACCTTTCCTAGCAAACCGTTGTTTGGCTATGTTACCGCTTTTGCTCAGCCCCTCTTATAGCATTGGTAGTTGCAGGTGAAGTTGAAGATTGCTCCATGTTGGAACATAATTATGTTGGGATATCACAATATCTCTTATCTTAATTAATGCATCTATATACTTGGTAAAAGGTGGAAGGCTCAGCCTTATGCCTTGTGTTTTGTTCCACTCTTGCCGCCCTAGTTTCCGTCATACCGGTGTTATGTTCCTTGATTTTGCGTTCCTTACGCGGTTGGGTGATTTATGGGACCCCCTTGACAGTTCGCTTTGAATAAAACTCCTCCAGCAAGGCCCAACCTTGGTTTTAACATTTGCCACCTAAGCCTTTTCCCTTGGGTTCTGCAGACTCAAGGGTCATCTTTATTTTAAACCCCCGGGCCAGTGCTCCTCTGAGTGTTGGTCCAACCTGTCAGCCGCCGGTGGCCACCAGGGGCAACTCTAGGCTCCCCTACCGGAAGTTTCGACAATCCGATGTGCCCTGAGAACGAGATATGTGCAGCTCCTATCAGGATTTGTCGGCACATTCGGGCGACTTTGCTGGTCTTGTTTTACAATTGTCGAAATGTCTGGTAAACCGGGATTCCGAGACTGATTGGGTCTTTCCGGAAGAAGGAATATCCTTCGTTGACCGTGAGAGCTTATAATGGGCTAAGTTGGGACACCCCTGCAGGGTATAAACTTTCGAGAGCCGTGCCCGCAGTTATATGGCAGATGGGAATTTGTTAATGTCCGGTTGTAGAGAACTTGACACTTGACTTAATTAAAATACAGGAACCGCGTGTGTAGCCGTGATGGTCTCTTCTCGGCGGAGTCCGGGAAGTGAACACGGTTCTTGTGTTATGGTTGTCCGTAAGTAGTTTCAGGATCACTTCTTGATCACTTCTAGCTTCACGATCATTGCATTGCTTCTCTTCTCGCTCTTATTTGCGTATGTTAGCCACCATACATACTAGTGCTTGCTGCAGCTCCACTCATTACCCCATCCTTCCTATAAGCTTAAATAGTCTTGATCTCGCGGGTGTGAGATTGCTGAGTCCTCGTGACTCACAGATACTTCCAAAATAGTTGCAGGTGCCGACTATACCAGTGCAGTTGATGCTACCGAACTCAAGTGGGAGTTCGATGAAGACCTTGGCCATTACTGTGTTTCGTTTTCCTGTTGATCAGTAGTGGTTCCCAGTTGGGGACGATCAGGGATCTAGCATTTGGGGTTATCTTCTTTTCGTTTGGATTTGACTGTAGTCGGTCTATGTGTGTATTTTGAATGATGTATGAATTTATTTATGTATTGTGTGAAGTGGCGATTGTAAGCCAACTCTCTTTATCCCATTCTTCTTCGTTACATGGGATTGTGTGAAGATGACCCTTGTTGCGACAAAACCTACAATGCGGTTATGCCTCTAAATCGTGCTTCGACACGTGAGATATATAGCTGCATCGTGGGCGTTACAAGTTGGTAATCAGAGCCATCCCCGACTTAGGAGCCCCCTGCTTGATCGAATCGCTGTCGTTGTTGAGTCTAGAACAAATTGTTTTGAGTCTTAGGATTATATATATCGGAGAGTACGATTCTTTTATTCCTTTGCCCCTTCGTCGCTCTGGTGAGGCCTCCTGACGTAGAAGTTTTCACTTTTCTCTCCTCAAATTTCACTAATTTTTTTAGGATCACGCGGGTATCTTGGAATCGTTCCGATGGTTTTGTGATGAGAACATTGTTCTTGGTGCCTCCTGACATTTAGGGGTTGAGGCAGTGTCCCGGGAAGTTGAGCTCCGAGATGTTGTCGTCACAATTTTATCGTTGCAGTTCTGGAATACCTGAGTTTCGCCGACATCGAAAATCTCTTTTAATGCAGTTGTTGGTGAGATCACCTCGACGCAACCCAGTACTGGGGCGGGAGTTCGGGAGTATTGCCATAACTCATATAACGGATGCTTTTCGAAGGTTGAGTTACACGATTTCCGAAGGTTTCTTGGTTATGTGTTGAAGGATGGATACAGCTGGATCTAGGTATTGTTAGTTTGGGTGAGATATATTGCGTCCCCTGTATCCCCAACACCTGATTGCGTAACCAGAAATTTTCGGGAGTTTATAAGTGGGAATTCAAGTAGCTCTTAGAATATCTTTCCGACAGATGCAGGATATGGGATTGGGTAAATCTCTATCATATGTATTTGTTCCGGCTTATTCTGCAAGCCAAATCCTTTGTTTCTGTTTTCTTTTGTGGTATTCGAGTTGCTTCAATGCCAAGTGTTGATTCCATACCTTATTCTAAGCGGTGTTCTCATATTTCTTTGTGGATGCTAATCCTTCTTGATCATCGAGATTGCCATCTAAATTCTATTTCCAACCGGTGCGTTTCTCTTCGAGATGATCCCATCATTCTCCCCATCCGGAAGATCAATTATAAGTTTTCTCAACGGTGTTTATTCCATCTGCCCCAAGTTGCCTTTGTTTTCCCGCCCTCCCACCCTCTTTCTTCAAGGACTTAGATTTCTTAATCATGTATCCATCTTATGGATGTGAAGTTTCTCCATTCTTTTCCATCAATGTTCTTATCTGGTGATTCTCAGGAAGATGCCTCAGGAGATTCATGTTTTCATTCCTAATCCGTTCAAGCTATTTCGAGGTTGTTATCTCTTTCAAGCCATTTAATTCAACCGGTGCAATCTCCCTTTCAAGTAATCGTTCAACGGTGTATCTTTTGAGTGGCCCCTAACCCACAGGTCTTTTCCAGGATCTTACCTGACTCTTCTAATTTCCCGGAGCTTCTAAAATTCTTTTCAAAGTTTGACGTAAGAATGGGTTATCATCAGTCATATGTCTTTCTCCAAGATCTTTCAAATTCTTTTCATCGTTGGTTCAACCTTTCCAATTTTTCATTCCAAAGTGCCTCAAAAATTCATGGTGGTGTTTCTCATCGTCATTCTCAACATTCAAGATCAAGGTAGTGATTTCTCCTAAATCTTGGACCGTTCTCTTGAAGATTCATAGTTCTAGCTTATGCCATCCTCTCATAATTGTTTTTCGATTGTGAGAATTCTTTTCACCTATCCGGAGCAATTCATGTGTCTTTTTAGTTTGATTCTCCAAAGGCCCTCATTTCAGAAGATTTATTCGTTCTCAAGATTCAACTCTCGTTCTCCAAATCTTACCGATGCATCATTCAAGTATTCTCTAATCAGTTCATGATCTCTTTGTTTCACTTGTATCTAAATTCAGTCAAGTATCTTTATTCGTTTTCTAATTCTTCCCAGCGTTTCTTTATCTTATCTTCGTTGATTTTCAGATTCTTACGGTGGTTCGTTCAAGAGTTCTCTTCCTTCTTTATCATATAGATTCATTCGTTCTTTTCAATCCTACTGGTGGTTCGTTGAAGACCTTCCCAAGTTTGCGCCATATCTATCTTAATCCTTTCTACGAAAATAAGTAGTATGCCAAATCCGTTGCTTGTCATCAATTTAAATTGGTGAAGGATACGCATAACGTAATTCTTATTATTTTTCATCCAAGTGATCTAGTTCCTTCTTTCCAGAGTTGTTCATCACATCACATTCTCGATTCCGGATGATTCATCTTTTCTTTTCCGAAGTTCCAAGTTTTTTCGCATTATCTCGTCGCGAAGCTACATCTAAACCATCGCAAGGCTTCACCTTGTGTTTTCAACTTCTCTCTGTTTCTATCATCCTGGTTTGACCGGAGTTCTTCATGGAGGCTCTACATGGTGCTTCGTCAAGGATTCCTTTCATAAATCATTTGTTCTTCAAGATTTCTCTCGAAGCTATGATCTGTCAAGCCATACTTCAAAATAAACATGGTGCTCAACACATGTGTTGTTTTGAGGAGTTCAAGCATTCTTCATCTTGCATTCCGAAGTGCAATTCTTTCTACCTCATTTTGAGATGGTGATATGTCATTCTTGACAATTTCTTTTCATGTTTCATGATTCACAAGTTATCAAGAATGAGATATTTAAACCCATCATATTTTCTTCGTTCATGGTATCTTTTCAACCCAGCAATTTCTTAGTTGATGTTATCTTGGTATAGATTTCACCTATAGCCTTCCCTAAGGAATGTAGCTATTTGTGGTGTTTATCAATGATCAAATTTTCTCCTTCTCATCTTGGTGAAGAAGTTTTCTTCTCCTTGTTGATCTCAATCCAATCAATTTTTTCCGTAGTGGCAGAATTTCGCCACTATCTTGAGAAGTTTTCCATAAGCCCACTACAAGCTTATTCGTTTCGTTGTTGGTTTTTCCAACAACTCTGTTCTAACCTTCTTGGAAGGGTGCTTTCCAAGATCATTGGTGGCAGAAGTTGGCATTTTCTTCTCCATTCCTTTATTCCAATTATCTATCTTCTATTTTTTCTTCCGGAGGCATGGCGATGTTGCTCTCTTCGCTCATCATCTCGAATTGTGAGGATCGTGTTCTTTTCTTACTAATCCATTTAACCGGAGTGTTGTGTCTATCATTCCTCTTTTAACGGGAGTCTCATCCAAGTGCTTTCATTTTGCCAAGTTCATATTCTATCCCTTCCATTTTCCAACCGGAGCGTTATCGTAATTGATCCTTATCGTTCCTTGTACATCTCGTTTCAACCGGAGTGCTTGCATGTACTTCTCGTCCATTGTTCTCGTCATTCATAGCATTGCAAACTCCAAAGTTCACATGGTGTTCCTTGTTTCTCTTTTCTATCGGTGTGGTCATATTCTTTTCGTTCGTGAAGCTCTTATTTCCATGTTTTTCAACCTACAAGGTTCTTGTAATGTTCCTTGTTCCTCTTGCTGAACGGAGTGTTTTAAATTTTGTTCACCTCCGTCATGTCATTTCTTCAAGCTTTGCAACCTCTCAAGGTTCTTTGGTTTCACTCGTTTGTCAAAGAAGCAACTTTGTTTTACCTCTTCCTCTTCCGTTTCTCTCCGGTGTCATCCTAGATCTCGGAACGAGATCCCCTTGTAGTGGTGGAGTGTTGTAACGCCCCGAGACCGACGCTCCAGATGCCTTCCAATTATTTTGTTGCCGCCATGTGTTTTATTTGTTTGTTGCATTCATCATCGCATCATCCGCTTTGCATCCGCATGTTTTCATAAAACTTGCATCTGCTCGTAGTTGCCACTCCTCGCTTTGTCTCCGTTGATCTTTTGTCAAGCCCTCCTGTCTTCGTCAACCTCTCTCAAACCCCCTCGTGCGCGTCCGAAACCTTGCCCGAACCTGACTCAAGCAGTCATGACCGTTGGATCCGGATCATCCCCAAACATCCGTAAATCATCATCGGGTTCTTGTTGGACTCTCCTGAGCTATTTCTTCTCGATCGTTCGATTTTAATCGGAGGTTCCTAATAACCCTAACGAAAAATCCAATGCTATAAATAGCAGTCTAACCCTAGTCCTGTCCCATCGATCCATCTAATCCTCCCGCCGCCGCCCCCCATGTTCCTCGCGAGCTTGTCCCATCGCCAACCAAATCCCCCTCGGGATCCATCCCTCCCCAACCATCGCTCGCCACCTACGGCATCCAGATCCCCTCGCCCTCCACCTCGCAACCGAAGCTCCCCTACACCTCGCTGGAGATGCGGCCTCCTCTGCCTCCTCGTGCCTTCCTCACCTGCCCTAAGGCCATAGCCCTTGACCTCGCCAGCCCCGTCGCCGCCGGCGACCTCATCCACCAGGCCGTTGCCCTCATCCACATGGCCGTCGCCCTAATCCACCAGGCCAGGCCACCTGCTCCTTCTCCCTGTCCTCTTCTTCTTGTTGTTTCTACCCTTCACTCACCCCTTCTTCGTCTCATCTCTCTCTCTCAGAGAACCACCATGGACGTCGCCCGTTCGTCGCCCCGTTCCCGCCGTCTGCTGCCCGCTCCTCGTCTGGGTTCCCTGCATGTGCCGCTTCAAGTTCCCTACCCCGCCTCTGCTTCAGTCGAGCGTAGAGACGACGCGCCCTTTTTCCTCCTCTGCTCAAACCCATGCCTTGGGCGCCCTCCTCGTCGTCATCAACTAGGTGAGCAGCAGCTCCACCGCGACCTCGCCCGCGCCTCCCTCTATCTCTTCCCTTCTTATTTTCCCTCTCTGGTGCTCACTCGCTCACGATCTCTATGTCTCTCTCCTTGCCTCGAACAGGGAGACCCCGCCACCATGGATGGCTGAGCCCAGCGCCCGAGCTTCGTCCACCACCGTTGCCCGGAGCCGACACCGGACGTCTCGATCCGCTCGTTCCGGCCGGTTCCCGCCGACCCCGTCGCCATGAACCCCTGCCGTCGTCTTCTCCATTGCCATGGTCCTGCTGCTGTTTCTGTTTCTTCATAAACGAAAGCAGCAACGGCTCGCTCGGTTCAGTCTGGCGTTGACCGCGTCGCCAGGCCCAGCAGCCCCCCTGCCGGCCTCATCTCTCCACCGACTGGGCCGAAGCCCATGGGTGAGCGCCAAATCCAGCCCCCCTCCTCTCTGTTTAGCCCAGCAATGCATCAGATTCGGCCCGTGTAGTTGTTTTTCCCAGATCTGCGAATTTAGCATTATCCAGAGTTTACTGTTTTATAGAAAAGTCCTTGCACATCATGCATATAATAACTTAATAACCATGCATCATTTGTAAAAACATTATATATGGAAAATGCTCAGAATTTCATCTAGTTTCATAATATGCAACTATCACCCATGTTTGACATGCTTAACTTGTTGTTTGTTTAATTTTTCTTAAATGCTATGCTAAAATGATTTATTTCATAACTAAATAACCGTAGCCCCCAATTCATTAAACTTTATATGTAAATGGGGTAGAAAAATGCCTAGTTTAACATGGTGCAATTTATTTTTCTGTTTAACAACATTAAAATATGGTTTAGGGCAGAACAGTAGCAAAGTCGAAATATGCATATGAGGATTTTCCGGCATTGTTGTTTGTTATTCCGGCCTCATTTAAACTTGCCTAAATAGGTAGTTTTCATATGCTTCACCCGTTGCCATGTTTAACAAAATTTAATATTGTTGGGTACATAAATGGGAGAGAACTATATAAGTCATGTGGTGTTTCGTCAATATGCAACTCCTTGCATATTGAGCTCCACTTAATTTGTAATGTTGTTTGTTGCACTTTGCGATGCCATGCCTCATTAAATCGGACATGCATCATACTTGTTTGTGCATCATGCCATGTGTATGTGGTGGTTGTTTACCATGTCGTTTGTTTCTTTCCGGGTTGCTTCTCTCGTTAGCTTCGGTTTCGTTCCGGAGTTGTGAGGATTCGTTCGACTACGTCTGTTTGTCTTCTTCATGGACTCGTTCTTCTTCCTTGCGGGATCTCAGGCAAGATGCCCATACCCTCGAAATCACTTCTATCTTTGCTTGCTAGTTGTTCGCTCTATTGCTATGCCGCACTACCTACCACTTGCTATATCATGCCTCCCATATTGCCATGTCAAGCCTCTAACCCACCTTTCCTATCAAACCGTTGTTTGGCTATGTTACCGATTTTGCTCAGCCCCTCTTATAGCGTTGGTAGTTGCAGGTGAAGTTAAAGATTGCTCCATGTTGGAACATAATTATGTTGGGATATCACAATATCTCTTATCTTAATTAATGCATCTATATACTTGGTAAAAGGGTGGAAGGCTCGGCCTTATGCCTGGTGTTTTGTTCCACTCTGACCGCCCTAGTTTCCGTCATACCGGTGTTATGTTCCTTGATTTTGCGTTCCTTACGCGGTTGGGTGATTTATGGGACTCCCTTGACAGTTTGCTTTGAATAAAACTCCTCCAGCAAGGCCCAACCTTGGTTTTAACATTTGCCACCTAAGCCTTTTCCCTTGGGTTCTGCAGACTCAAGGGTCATCTTTATTTTAAACCCCCGGGCCAGTGCTCCTCTGAGTGTTGGTCCAACCTGTCAGCCGCCGGTGGCCACCAGGGGCAACTCTAGGCTCGCCTACCGGAAGTTTGGACAATCCGATGTGCCCTGAGAACGAGATATGTGCAGCTTCTATCAGGATTTGTCGGCACATTAGGGCGGCTTTGCTGGTCTTGTTTTATCATTGTCGAAATGTCTTGTAAACCGGGATTCCGAGACTGATCGGGTCTTTCCGGGAGAAGGAATATCCTTCGTTGACCGTGAGAGCTTATAATGGGCTAAGTTGGGACACCCCTGCAGGGTATAAACTTTCGAGAGTCGTGCCCGCGGTTATATGGCAGATGGGAATTTGTTAATGTCCGGTTGTAGAGAAATTGACACTTGACTTAATTAAAATACATCAACCGCGTGTGTAGCCGTGATGGTCTCTTCTCGGCGGAGTCCGAAAAGTGAACACGGTTCTTGTGTTATGGTTGTGCGTAAGTAGTTTCAGGATCACTTCTTGATCACTTCTAGCTTCATGATCGTTGCATTGCTTCTCTTCTCGCTCTTATTTGCGTATGTTAGCCACCATACATGCTAGTGCTTGCTGCAGCTCCACCTCATTACCCCATCCTTCCTATAAGCTTAAATAGTCTTGATCTCGCGGGTGTGAGATTGCTGAGTCCTCATGACTCACAGATACTTCCAAAACAGTTGCAGGTGCCGACGATACCAGTGCAGTTGATGCTATCGAACGCAAGTGGGAGTTCAATGAAGACCTTGGCCATTACTGTGTTTCGCTTTCCTGTTGATCAGTAGTGATGCCCAGTTGGGGACGATCAGGGATCTAGCATTTGGGGTTATCTTATTTTTGTTTGGATTTGACCGTAGTCAGTCTATGTGTGTATTTTGAATGATGTATGAATTTATTTATGTATTGTGTGAAGTGGCGATTGTAAGCCAACTCTCTTTATCCCATTCTTGTTCATTACATGGGATTGTGTGAAGATGACCCTTCTTGCGACAAAACCTACAATGCGGTTATGCCTCTAAGTCGTGCCTCGACACGTGAGAGATATAGCCGCATCGTGGGCGTTACAATCCTGTTTCCCAAACGGTTCATTACAACACATCGTTTGGTTTCACTGCGTCATTCAAAACGTTTAATCACCGATCCCACATGTTCGAAAGAATTTAGTGTGTGCTGCATCGCACACAATAACATTTTGGAAGGCCTCTGGATCATTGCTCAATATCCCGACGGTTTCTGGGTCGTGTGGGAAGGACCGTGATACGTCTCCTACGTATCTATAATTTTTTATTGTTCCATGTTGTTATATTATCAATCTTGGATGTGTTATAATCATTTTATAGTCATTTTATATCATTTTTTGGTACTAACCTATTGACATAGTGCCAAGTGCCAGTTGCTGTTTTTCCATGTTTTTTACATTGCAGAAAATCAATATCAGACGGAGTCCAAATGCCACGAAACTCAACAATCAATTTTTTATGGGCCAGAAGGAACACAACGGGCCCTGACTGCGCTTGGGGGGTGCCCCGAGGGGGGCACAACCCACCAGGGCGCGCTTGGGATTAGTGAGTTGTGCCCACCTCGGGTGCCCCCCGGACCGCCTCTTTGCTCTATAAATACCCCAATACTCCAGAAACCCTAAAAGCGTCAACGAGATATTCATCCAACCACCGTAGAGTCCAAAACCACCAGATCCAATCTAGACACCATCTCGGATGGGGTTCACCACCTCCATTGGTGCCTCTCCGATGATGCGTGAGTAGTTCTTTGTAGACCTTCAGGTCCGTAGTTAGTAGCTAGATGGCTTCCTCTCTCTCACTGAATTCTCAATAGAATGGTCTCTTGGAGATCCAAATGATGTAACTCTTTTGTGGTGTGTTTGTTGGGATCTGATGAACTTCGAGTTTATGATCAGTTATATCTTTTTATATCCATGAAAGTTATTTGAGTTTCTTTGATCTCTTATATGCATGATTGCTTATAGCCTCGTATTTCTTCTTCGATATTTGGGTTTTGTTGGGCCAACTTGATCTATTTACCTTGCAATGGGAGGAGGTGCTTTGTAGTGGGTTCGATCTTATGGTGCTTGATCCCAGTGACAGAAAGGGAAACGACACGTATGTATCATTGCTACTAAGGATAAAACGATGGGGTATCTCTCTACATAGATAGATCTTGTCTACATCATGTCATCGTTCTTATTGCATTACTCCGTTTTTCCATGAAATTAATACACTAGATGCATGCTGGATAGCAGTCGATGTGTGGAGTAATAGTACTAGATGCAGGCAGGAGTCGGTCTACTAATCTTGGACGTCATGCCTATATAATGATCATTGTTTGGATATCGTCATGAATATTTGAAGTTCTATCAATTGCCCAATAGTAATTTGTTTACCCACCATTTGCTATTTTTTCGAGAGAACCACTAGTGAAACCTACGGCCCCCGGGTCTTCCTTCTCATATATTTTCCTTTGCGATCTACTTTTTCCTTGCATTTATTTTCAGATCTATTAAACCAAAAATACAAAAATACCTTGCTGCATTTTATTTCTATTTATTTTATTTGGCATTTGATCTATCAATTTATTACAACTTATTCCCGTACGCACGCCGTTTCTGGCGCCGTTACCAGAAAGGGATTGACAACCCCTTTAACACCTCGGGTTGCGAGTGGTTGTTATTTGTCTGCAGGGGCTGTTTACGTTGTGTTGCTTGGTTCTCCTACTAGTTTGATAACCTTGGTTTCATATCTGAGGGAAATACCTACCGCCCATGTGCTGCATCATCCCTTCCTCTTTGGGGAAATACCGGCGTAGCTTCAAGCGGCATCAAAAGGAATTTCTGGCGCCGTTGTCGGGGAGGATCTTCAACATATACCAGGTTCGTAATCACAAACTTCATCTCCTCACAATTCACATTATTTGCCATTTGCCTCTCGTTTTCCTCTCCCCCACTTCACCAAAAATTGCCGTTTTATTCGCCTCTCTTTTCTGTTCACCGTTTTCTTGCCGAATCTGTTTTTGATTGCACTCTTGTTGTGTGGTCATCATGACTCAAGAGAACACCAAGTTATGTGGTTTCTCAAATACCAACAACAATGATTTTATTGGCAATCCAATTGCTCCTCCCACCACTAGTGCGGAGTCTTGTGATATTAATACTGCTTTGTTGAATCTTGTTTTGAAAGATCAAATTTCCGGTACTCCTAATGAGGATGTCGCGTCCCATCATAATACCTTTGTGGAATTATGCGATATGCAAAAGAAAAAAGATGTGGACAATGATGTGATGAAGATGAAATTATTTCCGTTTTCTTTGTGTGATTCTGCAAAAATTTGGTTCTCTTCTTTGCCTCGCAATAGTATCGATTCATGGAAGAAGTGCAAAGATGCTTTTATCACTAAGTATTTTCCTCTGGCAAAATTATTTCCCTTAGAACCCAGATCATGAATTTCAAGCAACTTGAACATGAGCATGTTGCACAATCTTGGGAAAGGATGAAAATGATGCTAAGGAATTGCCCAACTCATGGGTTAAATCTTTGGATGATCATACAAATTTTTTGTGCGGGATTGAATTTTGTTTCTCGTAATCTTTTAGATTCCGCCGCGGGTGGTACTTTTATGGAAATTACTTTGGGTGAAGCCACCAAATTTCTTGATAATATCACGGCAAATCATTCACAATGGCATACCAAAAGGGCTCCTACTAGTAAAAAAGTTAATTTGGTTGAAGAAATTTCTTCTTTGAGTGAAAAAGTTGATGCTCTTATGAAATTGGTTGCTAGTAAAAGTGCTCCTATTGATTTGAATGATATGCCTTTGTCTACTTTGATTGAGCAAAATAGTGATGCCATAGATGTGAATTTTATCTCTCAAAATAATTTCAACAACAATGCTTATAGAGGTAATTTTCATCCTAGCCCTTTTCCTAGTAATTCCTCTAATAATTATAGTAATTCCTATGGAAATTAATCTTATAATAATAATAGGAACACCTCTAATCTTGAGAATAATATTAAAGAATTTATCAACACGCAAAACGTTTTCAACACTTCCATAGAAGAAAAGTTGAGTAAGATTAATGATTTGTCTAGAAGTGTTGACAGAATTGCTCATGATGTGGAAAATCTCAAGATGAATTTTTTCGTGCTTAAAGTATCAATTAAAGCTCTTTATGTTTCTATGGATGAAAGTAAGAAAAGAACCGCTATGCTTAGAGCTAAAAGAGAATTTTTAGAAAAAGCGTTTTCTAGTGATTTCTTTCGCAAAAGTGATGAAGATCTTAGAATGATTGGTGTTTCTTCTATTGATTCTTTGCTTAGTAAAGTTAATATTTATGAAAAAGGGACTGGAGAAGAGTCAACTGTAGGTAGAAGGCATCCCAATATTTCGGAGGGTGAAAATCTTGTTGAGAAAATTGATGAAAGTGGGTTTGGAGAGGTCAAAACTTTAACTAGTGATGTGCCCACTCTTTTCGATTACAAAGACTTTAATTATGATAGTTGCTCTTTGATTGATTGTATTTCTTTGTTGCAATCCATGATAAATTCACCCCATGCCTATGAACAAAATAAAGCTTTTACTAAACATATTGTTGATGCTATGATGAAAGCTTTGGAAGAAAAATTGTAATTAGAAGTATCAATTCCTAGAAAATTGCATGACGAATGGGAACCTACTATCAAAGTCAAGATTAAAAATTATGAGTGCTTTGATTTGTGTGACTTGGGTGCTAGTGTTTCTACAATTCTGAAATCTTTATGTGATGTGCTTAGTCTTACTAATCTTGAAGAATGTTCTTTGAATTTTTCACTTGGCGGATTCTTCTATTAAAAAGCCTATGGGAAGAATTAATGATGTTCTTATTCTTGCAAATAGGAATTATGTGCCCATAGATTTTATTGTTCTTGATATTGATTGCAATCTGTCTAGTCCAATTATTCTTGGTAGACCGTTTTTATGCACTATCGGTGTCGTGATTGATATGAAAGAAGGCAATATTAAGTTCCAATTTCCCTTGAGGAAGGGTATGGAACACTTTTCTAGAACAATAATTAAGCCACCTAATGAATCAATCAGGAGGGCATGTTATGGATCTCGAACTAAACATGACAAAACTTAGATCCTTGCTTTATGCCTTGCTAAGGGCCTAAAACTATAGCGCTTGTTGGGAGGCAACCCAATGAATAAATTTTATTTTATTTTCTGTTTGCTTTCTGTTCTTGAGTGTTAGCACAAATATGCTACTGTTATGATTGTGTTTTTTGTGTTTTCATTAGTTTTTGTGCCAAGTAGAACCAATAGGATCTTCTTGGTGATAGTTGTTTGATCTTGCTGAAAAAGACAGAAACTTTGCGCTCACTAAAATAATTGTTAAAAATCACCAGAATGTGATAAAATGCAATTATTTTTGCATCAGATTAATATACAAATTACCCAGGCCTTCCTAGTTTTTCAGAATTGTTGGAGTTTTAGAAGTATTCGAACAAATCAGATTGCTACAGACTGTTCTGTTTTGACAGATTCTGTTTTGTTTGTGTTGTGTGCTTATTTTGATGGCTCTATGGTTTTCTTTGATGAGTTTTTGCCATAGAAAAGTTGGAATACAGTAGATATAATACAAAAACAAAATATGAATTGGTTTGGTACAACACTTATAGTAGTAATTTATTTTTCTTACACTAACGGATCTCACGAAGGTTTTGTTGAGTTTTGTGTGATTGAAGTTTTCAAATTTTGGGTTATTTTACAATGGATGAAGGAAGGATAGAAGAGCCTAAGCTTGGGGATGCCCCGGCATCCCAAGCTATTATCCAAAAATGAGCAACCAACTAAGCTTGGGGATTCCCCCGAGTGGCATCCCCGCTTTCTTCCAACGACTATCGGTATTTTACTCGAAATTATATTTTTATTCGTCACATGATATGTATTTTGCTTGGAGCGTCTTGTATGGTATGAGTCTTTGCTTTTTTTATTTTGTGTTTTAAGTCATCAATCCTTATTGGACACACTTATTTGCAAGAGCCAAAATTATGTCATGACTTATTAGAATTGCTCTCAATGCTTCACTTAAATTTTTTTATGAGCAATAGGACTTGCTCTAGTGCTTCACTTATATCTTTTTGAGCACGGTGTGCTTAGTATTTTTGAAGAAATGCTCTCTTGCTTCACTTATATTTATTTGAGAGTTGGTAAAATTTTCAAGAAATTCTCTCTTGCTTCACTTAAGTTATTTTGAGAGAAAGATAGAAGAATTATGCTCTTGATCATCACTTATATTTGTTTGAGCTTATGAAAAGCAACACATGAAAATTAGTCCCAAAGTGATAGATATCCAAGAAGGATATAATAAAAACTTTCATGAAGATCATTGGACAAAATAAACTTGATTCTTAGTAATAGTTTTGAGGTATTATGATGTGATATGTGAGTTATCTTGATGAGTAATTATGCTTTAGTAAGAATATTGGTGTTAAGGTTTGTGATTCCCAATGCAAGTACATAAGTCAATAATCATGCAATGAAAATTATATCCTACTTTTGGTGCATTATTCCGTGTTATTTATGGTTAATGCTTGCTTATTAGATTATCCGTTTCTTGGTTGGTCGCTTCCCAATCTTTTGCTAGGCTTCATTTTGCACCAAGTATGATCTCTACTTGTGCATCCAAAATCCATTAAACCAGTTTTGCCACATGAGTCCACTATATCTACCTATATGCGGTATTGTTTTGCCGTTCTAAGCAAATTTGCATGTGCCATCTCTAATTTTTAAAATAAATTTCTCTTTTGTGTGTTTGTTTCGCTAGCGGAGCGGTGAGGGGCGGCTAATATTTTCCATGCTGGATGTGTTATTCTCACCATGAGTGTTTATTCACTTGTCATTGCATGAGAGTAAGACAAAGGTTTTAGGGATGCCCAGTCTCGAAATGCAAAAATGAATTTACTTTATGTTGTCAAATAATAAATTCCTTGGAAAGTGTTGGTATGGAGTGCAAACCGTGGATACGGCTAGCCATGGAAAGTGAAAGTATGGTGGAAAAAGGAATGAACTTTATTTTCTATCTGGGAACGCCTATGGCATATCTAGCATGGAAAGTGTTGGGAACTCTAATTCGTTTTCGTTGGTGGGATGGATACACCTCTCAAAATGTTTTTATCTCTAAGTTTTTTCGCTCTGAGCTCTGGCACCTCTACAAATCCCTACTTCCCTCTGCGAAGGGCCTTTCTTTTACTTCATGTAATTTTTATTATTGAATTTGAGTCTCCATCTTCTCTTATAGAAGCACCAACTAGGAGGCGATATGATCGTACTTAAGTATTGGGTGTAGCTAATATTTGAGTGTGTTTCATGAATGGATCAATGGTTGAGCATGATGCGCTAGGGATAACTTATTTTAGCATTGATATTTTGAAAGACATGGTTGCTTGTTGATATGCTTGAGTATCTAAATTATTATGTCAAAACTAGACCATTGCTTTGAATCGCATAAAAGTCCAATTGTCCCTGCTATAAACAAAAGAATATGATATGACTTGATAGGCAGCATTCCACATCAAAAATTCTGTTTTTATCACTTACCTACTCGACGACGAGTGGGAGTTAAGCTTGGGGATGCTGATACGTCTCCAACGTATCTATAATTTGATTGTTCCATGCTATTATATTATCAATCTTGGATTTTTTTATAATCATTTTATAGTCATTTTATATCATTTTTTGGTACTAACCTATTGACATAGTGCCAAGTGCCAGCTGTTGTTTTTTCCATGTTTTTTACATCACAGAAAATCAATATCAGACGGAGTCCAAATGCCACAAAACTCCACGATGATTTTTTATGGGCCAGAAGGAACACAGAGCGCCCTAGCTGCGCCTGGGGGTGCACCGAGGGGGCACAACTCACCAGGGCGCGCTAGGAGGCCCAGGCAAGCCCTCGTGGGTTGTGCCCACCTCGGGTGCCCCACGGACTGCCTCTTTGCTCTATAAATACCCCAATATTCCAGAAACCCTAAAAGCATCAAAGAAATATTCATCCAGCCGCCGCAGAATGAAGAACCACCAGATCAAATCTAGAAACCATCTCGGATGGGGTTCACCACCTCCATTGGTGCCTCTCCAATGATGCGTGAGTAGTTCTTTGTAGACTTTCGGGTCCGTAGTTAGTAGCTAGATGGCTTCCTCTGTCTCGCTGAATTCTCAATACAATGGTCTCTTGGAGATCCATATGATGTAACTCTTTTGTGTGTGTTTGTTGGGATCTGATGAACTTCGAGCTTATGATCAGTTATATCTTTTTATATCCATGAAAGTTATTTGAGTTTTTTTGATCTCTTATATGCATGATTGCTTATAGCCTCGTACTTCTTCTCCGATATTTGGCTTTTGTTTGGCCAACTTGATCTATTTATCTTGTGGGAAGAGGTGCTTTGTAGTGGGTTCGATCTTATGGTGCTTGATCCCAGTGACATAAAGGGAAACGACACGTATGTATCGTTGCTACTAAGGATAAAACGATGGGGTCTATCTATACATAGATAGATCTTGTCTACATCATGTCATCATTCTTATTGCATTACTCCATTTTCCCATGAACTTAATACACTAGATGCATGCTGGATAGCGATCGATGCGTGGAGTAATAGTAGTAGATGCAGGCAGGAGTCGGTCTACTAATCTAGGGCGTGATGCCTATATAATGATCATTGCCTGGATATCGTCATGATTATTTGAAGTTCTGTCAGTTGCCCAACAGTAATTTGTTTACCCACCGTTTGCTATTTTTCTCGAGAGAAGCCACTAGTGAAACCTACAGCCCCCGGGTCTTCCTTCTCATATATTTTCCTTTGCGATCTACTTTTTCCTTGCATTTATTTTCAGATCTATTAAACCAAAAATACAAAAATACCTTGCTACATTTTATTTCTATTTATTTTATTTGGCATTCGATCTATCAATTTATTACAACATATTCCCGTCCGCACGCCGTTTCTGGCGCCATTACCCGAAAGGGATTGACAACCCCTTTAACACGTCGGGTTGGGAGTGGTTGTTATTTGTGTGCAGGGGTTGTTTACGTTGTGTTGTTTGGTTATCCTACTGGTTCGATAACCTTGGTTTCATATCTGAGGGAAATACCTACCGCCGCTGTGCTGCATCATCCCTTCCTCTTTGGGGAAATACCGACATAGCTTCAAGCGACATCAGACCCCCTATCGCCCACACTCACTTGGCGACGGTCCCAAATGTCGTCGCGGAAAGGGGTTAAAAACCGTTTGTATAGCACCGATGCGTACCAGTGTAAAAGGATACTTGAATAAGAGTTTTTCAATGAAATACCTCGGTGAAGCTGCTTATATATTGGGCATCAAGATCTATAGAGATAGATCAAGACGCTTAATTGGACTTTCACAAAGCACATACCTTGATAATGTTTTGAAGAAGTTCAAGATGGATCAGTCAAAGAAAGGGTTCTTGCCTGTGTTACAAGGGGTGAAGTTGAGTTAGACTCAGTGCCCGACCACTGCAGAAGATAAAGAGAAAATGAAAGTCATACCCTATGCCTCATCCATAGGTTCTATCATGTATGCAATGTTGTGTACCAGACCTGATGTGTGCCTTGCTGTAAGTCTAGCAGGGAGGTACCAAAGTAATCCAGGAGTGGATCACTGGACAGCGGTCAACAACATCCTGAAATACCTGAAAAGGACTAAGGATATGTTTCTCGTTTATGTAGGTGACAAAGAGCTCGTCGTAAATGGTTACATTGATGCTAGCTTTGACATTGATCCGGATGACTCTAAGTCACAAACCGGATACGTATTTATATTGAATGGTGGAGCTGTCAATTGGTGCAATTCCAAGCAAAGCGTTGTGGCAGGATCTACGTGTGAAGTGGAGTATATTGTTGCTACAGAAGAAGTAAATAAAGGATTCTATATGAAGGAATTCATATCCGATCTAGGTATAATACCTAGTACATCGGGTCCAATGAAAATCTTTTTTGACAACACTGGAGCAATTGCCTTAGCGAAGGAATCCAAATTTCATAAGAGAACCAAACACATCAAGAGATACTTCAACTCCATCTGTGATCAAGTCAAGGAGGGAGACATAGATATTCGCAAAATACATACGGATCTTAATGTTGCAGACCCGTTGACTAAGCCTCTTCCACGAGCAAAACATGATCAGCACCAAGACTCCATGGGTGTTAGAATCATTGCAAGGTAATCTACATTATTGACTCTAGTGCAAGTGAGAGACTGAAGGAAATATGCCCTATAGGCAATAATAAAGTTGTTATTTATATTTCCTTATATCATGATAAATGTTTATTATTCATGATAGATTTTTATTAACCGGAAACTTGATACATGTGTGGATACATAGACAAAACACAGTGTTCCTAGTATGCCTCTACTAGACTAGCTCATTAATCAAAGATGGTTAGGTTTCCTAACCATAGACGTGTGTTGTCATTTGATGAATGGAATCACATCATTAGGAGAATGATGTGATGGACAAGACCCATCCGTTAGCTTAGCATAATGATCGTTAAGTTTTATTGCTACTGCTTTCTTCATGACTTATACATATTCCTTTGACTATGAGATTATGCAACTCCCGAATACCGTAGGAACACCTTGTGTGCTATCAAACATCACAACGTAACTGGGTGATTATAAATATGCTCTACAGGTGTCTCCGAAGGTGTTTGTTGCGTTGGCATAGATCGAGATTAGGTTTTTTCACTCCGAGTATCGGAGAGGTATCTCTGGGCCCTCTTGGTAATGCACATCATGATAAGCCTTGCAAGCAATGTGACTAATGAGTTAGTTGCGGGATGATGTATTATGGAACGGGTAAAGAGACTTGTCGGTAACAAGATTGAACTAGGTATGAAGATACCGACAATCGAATCTCAGACAAGTAACATACGGATGACGAAGGGAATGACGTATATTGTCATTACGGTTTTACTGAGAAAGATCTTCGTGGAATATGTAGGAACCAATATGAGCGTCCAGGTTCCGCTATCGGTTATTGGCCGGAGATGTGTCTCGGTCATGTCTACATAGTTCTCGAACCAGTAGAGTCCGCACGCTTAACGTTCGATGACTATTTGTATTATGAGTTATGTGTTTTGGTGACCGAAGATTGTTCGGAGTCTCGGATGAGATCACGGACATGAAGAGGATTCTCTAAATGGTCGACAGGTAAAGATTGATATATTGGATGATAGTATTCGGACACCGGAA